>NC_057686.1:4041073-4096073 GCF_014466175.1 Vespula pensylvanica
GACATTAAAAAAATTCGCGAAGTTACTCGTTTTTTATCTCCGCTTTAAGATTTATCTCGTTTCAAGAACGTTTCGTGCATATACTTAAAAAAAAAAAAAAAAAAAAAAAAAGGCAACGAACCTATCGAATAGATAACAACTTTTCAAGATTATTACGTAAGTCGTTAAAAAAAAATTACTATCTTCTTCTCTGGAGGAAAAAAATTGATACGTTTATATTTCTTTCTCCTTCTTTCTTTTTCTTATTCATTTATTATCCACTTGCATTATTTAAATCTATTACGCATTCAATTCATTTAAGATAGAATTATCGATCGACACGTGATACGGTCGAACGATCTAGTCGTTAGAAAGAACTCGGAATCGTATGGTTTCTATCGAGCGAAAGAAAGCGGAAAATAGGTTTGGAAGTATCGCGTCTCGTAATCGTTATGTACTACATACTTTTATATCTCTTTCTAGAGCAGGAGCGTACACGTGATCACCTGAGCGCGGGAACGGCGTGCCGATTTTTTTTCTCTCTTTCTTTTTTTTCTTTTTCTTTTTTTCTCAACAGTCGTTCGAGCAATAGCAGCACGAGACTAATACGAGAAGGGTGAAAGGCCGGTTTTGCATAAATAGCGTTCGACGAATCTAAACGGTATTTTAGTGCTCGTGCATTCTCTATTGTGACGACAAAATCGAACTAAGAGACAATAGTACGAACGTTCGGTTTAATTATTCTCTTTCTTTTCCTTTCGATAGGTCATTTATTTAGAAATTCAATGGTATTGTTATAATTTATGAATTTGTTATACACAAGATCATAAATTTTGTTTATAATTCTATATACTATTTAAGATCGTATCTAATGTAGGTATATTGAGAAATGTTAGAACGAGTGCGTTGGAGAATCGTAATAAGAGAAATTTCAGGAAAATGTAAAACATAATTTCACCCAGAAGTGACATTATTGTTTTACGATAATTAGATTTTTGAAAGAAATAGGAATAAATGGCGTTTCAAGGGTATTGAATTAGTTCGTTTCAATAGAATCGAATTTCTTTTAAAAGAATTAATGTAATTAATGTTCTTTCGTTTTGAAAGAATCATTTGGTTAGTACGACTAGCATATTATTCTAAATCGTAAAGAGAAATATTTTATTAAGTATTAATATGAATATCTTTTTGAAAAGGTTATCATCGATACAGATTATTATCTTCAACAGAATCGCATTCGCCTTTCGCTTTCGCATAAACGACAAACTGCGCATTCCAAGGTTACGCGTCATATTTCGCAAGATCGTCTTAAATTCTCTCGCTCGGCGAACATTCGTTTCGTAAAACACGATCGACCTTTCGTTTCTCGATAAGTTCACAAAATTTATCGTCCATTTTATTTGTATTTTTCCACAATTTTATTGAAATCATAGTAGTCGTTGTTAAAATGAAATAGCCGAGTCAATTTAAATATCGTTCGATTGGATCGATCGAATTGAAAGATCATCACTATTATTATATATTTTATTAAAACAGTAATTTTCCTTTCTCGAGGAAATAATTACAAAAAATTTTGTAATATTAAAATACACGTGGAAGGATTTTTTTATTCAGATTTAAAGAACATCATTATCTATAATAGTGATATTATCGTCGATTCTGCTTATAATTCTATAATTTTATAGAAATGGAAGGGAATAATGAAATCGGTTTAATAATATTAAAAATACACGTGGATCGATTTTTCAATCAGATTTAAAGAACGTCGTTATCATCGTCATTACCATTATTATTTATATCAATATTATCATCGATCGCTATTTATAATTGTACAATTTTATAGAAATGATAATATTTGTTCCGCAATTAAATGAATAAATATAATAAATTTAATAACGTTCAAAATAAATCGGTCGCTTATCATTATCATCATTATTATTATTGGTATGAATAATATGGTTTGCACGCGCGCGAACTATCAAGAGTATTTTCCATAACAGTGACACACATGTTTAAAAATATATCATCGTAAGTAAAAGTAAATACGTAGATAGGTCAGCTTTAATATCCAACTGGCAGGTACAAGTATTAGATAAAAAATAAGATTAAAGAAAGACATTAGTTAGTTTGAAAGAACAACGACAAAAATAATATGCAGCCAATCGATGAAAAGTCAATTTATTATAAGATAGCTGAATATATCGTGTTCTAAGCTGTTCTCGAAGAGGAACAACGGCATCGATATTGATCGTTATAAGAGAGAATCGATATTCGTCCTGTTAAACGAAATTATTCGAACGGTCGATGTTTGATTCCGTTAGTCGCGAACATCCATAGTATTGTGTCTTTGTTCTCTTCTCTCTCTCTCTCTCTCTCTCTCTCTCTCTCTCTCTCTCTCTCTCTCTCTCCTCTTTATCTCTCTCTCGGTAATCCTATTGCCGTTGTTCTCGCGTGATGTAACGAGCGACAAATCGAGGTATCCGAGGAACCTGTGGTTGCTTAGAAGATGGCGGCGGAAGTTGCGGGGTGAGGAAGAGAAAGAGGAGGAGGAGGAGGAGGAGGAAGAGATAGCAGGGGTGGTGGACGGAAGGAGGAGGGAGGGGAGGGAGAGAGGTGAGCCCAATCGAACGGACGTAAGGACTTAGAGTTTCTGATCACGCGATTTTGCGTTCTGCGCGAGAATCGAGGAAAACCATGTTGTACCTATCTTTCTCTTTGTGTGCATGATCGTACGTGGACTACATGTATGCATACATATGTGTGTGTGTGTGTGTGTGTGCAAACACGTGTACTTTCACACACGTCGTCGTACGCTCGTCTAACGGCCGTGAAGTTTCCTGTGTACCTAATCGCTTGGTCGTCGTCGTCGTCGTCGTCGTCGTCGTCGTCGCTTTAAACGTGATTAGGATGATTCTTGAGAAGTTAGCAAGAGTAACCTTTCAATTCAGTTTTTAGCATTCGCTAAATTCTATTTAATGAATCACCTTGCGAGATAATATTCGGATACGAAAATTACCTTCGATAGTCATTCGGAATAACACGTTATTTTCTAAGAAATTAGAATTGAGTTTGTCGTTAGAGGTAGGTAAATATTTGTTCGTTTGAGAAAAATTTCATCTCTTTCGTTATTTTCTTTTCTATCTTTTTATTTTTATTATTATTATTATTATTATTATTATTATTATTATTATTTTCTTTTTCTTTCTTTCTTTCTTTCTTTCTTTCTTTTTCGTTTCCTTCTTATTCTTTCTAAGCGCGACGAAGCAACGTCATGTTACCTGAACCGAATCATTATGTCGTAAGAATCTTTTGATGACTCGATCGGATTCGTTAGAAGATAGTAATCGTCCTGATTTTCCATAAACGTTAATACCGTTAATCGTATTAAATCGTTCTTAATATTCAACACGAGTTAACGCGAGCTCGTGCGAAGTTATTTAGCGAATTTGGGGGACGGGGTCAATGACCTCTTCTTGGAAAAGATTCACAAGATACATGCATGTATACACGTATGTATACACGCATGCATCCATGCATGCATGCATGCATGCATGCATGCATGCATATATACGTACGTATGTAAGTACATCGAGCATCCTTAGTGAAAATATTCCAAACGCGCGTTCTTCTCAGTAAACATGTAAACATGAGAATCGAGAAAGATAGATAGATGGAAAAAGAGAGAGAAAGAGAAAGAGAAATAGTAATAGCAGTGGTAATACTAATGGTAATAGTAATAGTAGTAATAGTGGATAATGTAATTCCAAATAAATACGATAAATCATTGCAGCAATAATGTGACACGAAAGAACGAGACTCTGTAAATCGTTTCGTAAGTTTTGTGAGAACTCGATTCCAAAGTAGTTCCCTCAAGTATAGTTATATGTGGATTAAGATTAGGTGAACGGCGGAAAAAGTTATTGCGAATTTTTAGGTCAAGGCGGAATAGGGAAGAAGAAGAAAAGAATTAAAAAAGAATAATAAATAAATAAATAAATAAAGGAAAAAACAATGAAAAAAAGAAGAATTGATCCAATCGTTTCAAAATTTTTATTCGATTGTCCGAATATAGTAGGATATAATTTTATTTATAAATTCATTTATAAGTTTATTAGTTTTGAAAATTAACACAACACCCGATCGATTTATTATAATGGTTTAACTTTTAGAAACTTGCTTTACATCTCTCTTCGGACTCGTTAATCTTCATATTGCTGATTATAATCATGGAGATTAAAATACACTCTTCCTTTCTCTCTCTCTCTCTCTCTCTCTCTCTCTCTCTCTCTCTCTCTCTCTCTCTCTCTCTCTCTCTCTCTTTCTCTTCGCTACGTACCTGTGAGAGAAATCTGACAAAATTTTCGTTCCTTTTTTCCTTCCTTCTAATAATAAAAGAAAGAAAAAAAATTGCCAACGAAAATAGAAGCTAATTCTAAACTTTGCTGAATAATTAAGGATATCTCGCTGTTAATATTAATTAAAGACGGTCGTAATATTAGTTACATGGATCACTTTTGTTAAAATTAAATAAGTTCGTACAAAAAAAAATGTTCCGCGTAGTTCAACCACCATGTTATAGCTTTTTGTTTCTTTTTCTTCGTAAATAACGAAAAATTTAGAATACTTTTTGCTTTGGTCTAAAATAAAAAAGTGTTATTCAATTTGAAAAAGTGCCCAAATATTTTTATAAGCGACTGTATATACATGTGTGTGTGTGTGTTCTTTATGTCTTCTTTCTCGCTCGCTCTCGCACACACACTCTCTCTTTCTCTCTCTCTCTCTCTCTCTTTCTCTCTCTCTCACGTTCTCCATTCGCGTTCTCTGCGTTTTTAGATTCTCTGCTCGTGGTAGATGAAGGGAAAGTCATTGTAAAAAGATACCATGTATGCATGTATTTCCTTTTTTATTCCTTTTCTTTTTCTTCTTTTCCTTTTCTTTTTTTTCTTTTTTTTTTTTTTGTTCTTTGCACAACGCGATACACCCACGTACATACGAGTTAATTAATCCTCGTTCTATTATTCCGTCTCTCCGTTTAATTATGAGATATATATGAAATTAAAATGGCAAGATATATTATATTTTTTTAAACAGATTTGAAGTATACATTATATTCCAATTATAGATATTAAATTCGTCATATTCCTTATTTCGAAATATTACGATTTATAACGATCCTATATACATTGTCAAAAATATCTATGTATGTGTGTGTGTGTGTATGCGCCCGTATATATTGACATAAAGTATATTATCTCGATAAAAATATTTACGTTTATTCTTAGCTTATACGTATTTATAAATATTGAATTCCTTAATTAGTTAATAGCGTTTAAAACGCGCGATGACGCGTTTTAACTTCTAATTCGTCCTTGACTTCGGTCGAATGTCGACTAAAATTAATACGCGAAATTCCTAAGCGCGGCCAGAAATTGGCGATCAAAGCTGCAAGAAATTTGGCAGCGATCGTATTATCATCTTGAGTTCTTTTAAATGTCTACGTTAAAAGTATCATAAATACATGAATAATGTACGTAGAGATAAAATCTTTTTAGTATTATAATAATAACTCCATTTAGAATTAATTTTCAAGTAAATCCGAGATATACTAGAGGAGCAAAGCCTCAGGTAGAAATTAATCTCTGACTCTGTCCCGTCGACAACGACGACGTTGTAGTCGTTGTCTTCGTTGTCGTCGTCGTTGTCGTCGTCGTCGTCGTCGTCGTCGTCGTCGTCGTCGTTGTCTTGCCAACGTAAATTCAGACACAACGACGGTCTCTAGACGTCAGAGACTGACCCTCCTCTTAATTAACAACCTTAGTTTAACGATTAAAGCAATTCGCTTATAAATTACATTGTTCGAATGAAAGAAAATATTGTATGTTTAAACGACACTATTATTATTTATTTTCTAATGATTCATTATCTTTCTATAAATTCTATTTCATTGAAAATATTAATTTATAATCCAACCTTTTTTCTTTTTTTCTTTTTTTGTTACAGAAAGATTATATAATTGAAATTTATAATATTTCATTATATTAGTGTAATTTATATTTACGTTGGTATAGTTTTTGTATATTATCGGTATGATACATCTCCGCTAATAAATCGTGTGTGAAACGCATGAAAAAATTTGCAACATAAAATAAGCAGGAAGTTCGTTGCGATTAAATGAAATCAAACATCAAAAATACAGGTGTGTGTGTGTGTGCGCGCAACTTGAAAGTTACATAACTTCATATAAAACGTAAAGGATATTTATTTATAAATTCACTTTATATTAAATCGAGAATGCATTTATTCGGATGGTATTGAAATGAAAAAAAGTCTAGTATGTACCAGAATTTTTCAACTTCGAGTATGCAATTAAACTTTTCCTCGCAAAGGTTGTAAATAGTACTGACGATTTTTGAATTTGTGTAGCTCGAGATCAAAGGATTCGACAGGAAAGGGGAGAGAGAAAAAAATTATCGAAGCTTATACAAAAAAGTAAAGAAGAAGAAGAAAACATTCGTAAAAGTGTACCTCTCTACGTGAATACTAGTTTCGATCAAAATTTATTTGCAAATTTATAAAAGAAGAAAGAGACAGAGAGAGAGAGAGAGAAGGAGGAGAGGGGGAAATGGTCGATATAAGTAAACAGAACGTAGAAAGAAGATTTAGTCTGTTATATATAAAAAGTAAAAGCCTGCAGAGAGAATGTTATTATTGTTTCGTCTTGTGACGTCCGTAGTTCTCGATTTATGTATCGTATATATACATATGTATATATATGTATATATATATATATATATATATATGTATGTACGTATGTACGTACGTTGAAGTTTTACGTAGGCGTTTGAGGAACAGGATTATCGATCCCGCACTCCAATTTTGTCGACTAGGCGAATTGCCCGCGAAGGCTACGATAATAACGGTAATTATAGCATATCGTTAAGATCTAAGATGTTGCGAGAAGTTGAGTTACCAACGAAGGTCTTCGCGATTTATTCAAAATTGCTATGCTACTGATAAAAGCGCTTCTCTATTTTCGATTTCACTTTTTAAGCACAATCGCCGAGTGTCTTATTATTTAGTTATTATTTTTGTCTCTTCCGACACGTTCCGCGGCAATCGTTTTTTTTTATTTTTTCTTTTTTTTGGAGCAGATAAAAAAAGTCCTTGACGACGTTAACGAAAGTCTTGTGTGAAGGTAAATTAATTGGACGTGTACACGATACAGATAGCTTTACCGTTTTTCTTTCTTTTCCTTTTTTGTTGTTCTTTATTTTTTTTTTTTTTTTTTTTATATCGTTCTTGTAAAGTATCCAACTCTAGCATTCGACTATCGGAAACTTTAACAAACTTTAAATCGAATTACCGAGTTTAGAATTATTTACTGGAGGAATAAAAAAAAAAAAGAGAGATCAGTTAGAGAAATGAGAATTATTCAGTTTGAAGAAAAACAAATTGGTTTTGAGAATTATATGTAACGATACGTTATTTTCGCGTTAGAAAAATCTCTCTTTTTTTTTTTTTTTTCTCAAAGAACGTGAAGGAAGTGAGGAAGATATTGTTGAGAAAGAGAGAGAAAGATAATAACATATTTCACATTATTTATGTCACATACTCTTTTATTATTCTAGCATTTGTCCTTCTTACTTACATACGTACACATACGTATACGTCGTATCATGATACACATCTTTGTGTGTACATGCATACGTGTTGTCTTCTTTTCCACGACACACATACGCGTATATGTACATACATTTATATAGATTTGCCACTAACATAAGTCATATATTCTTCGCAATAGCGAGTACAGTTAGTTACAACACAGACGTAAAATGTGTGGATGTTTACTGTCGCGGTAACTAACACGCGAGCGCCGATTGGGGCCAAGAGAGTTGAACTTATTGTCAGCCACGTTGTTCATTCCTTCTTTCGTATATTTTCTTTTTTTCGTTCGTTCATTCGTTCGTTCATTTTTTTGTCGTTTTTTCGAACGAATAATAGCACTCGTAATTTTGCATCGAACCGATCTCCGATATCTCGAAACGTAGTAACATTCGACGTAGTAACATTTTCCTTATCTTTGAGATTTAGAAATTCAACGATCAATCCTATTTTATTTTTGGAAATATTGAATAAAAAGAAAGGAACAATTATTTTGTTGGTGAATTATCAAAAATGATCTCTCTCTCTCTCTCGTTTTATTATATATATATATATATATATATATATATATATATATATATATAAAATTGTATACACTATATTTCATTTACTTATTTATATGAATATTTCTTAATACATTAATATATCTTAATTTATGTATACACTAATGACAGTATACTTACTATATGTTTCATTTATTAATTTTTATTTGTTTATTTTTTCTTTATTTTCTTACTTTTTTAATATAAAAAATCAACGGTTCATGAGTTATATTTTTGTACACATCTACACAATACATAATATTTCATTTATTTATTGTCATCGATTATATCTTTTTATAGAAAATCAACCGAGGAAAATCTAATCTGTTTTCATTATCCATGTCTTATCTGTCGATTAAGCCAAAGTTCTCGCGAAATATAATTAGACATCCGATATCTACGTTTGAGAATATCATTTTCTTCCTTCTACAATTCCATATTTTATTTCGTCGAATGTATGAATAATTAATTGCCATTTGCAGCGGGCAAACTAAGGGAAATGAAATTCATAGACGGCTCGAAGATCACCAGCTTTATTCTGCAGACGAGATTAACGGCCATGTCGACCTACCGAAATATTATTTCTCTCTCTCTGTCTTTCTCTTTCTCTTTTGTGAACGAGAGATTTAGCAAGAAGGAATGAGTGAATGAGTTAGTGAGTGACTGAGTGAGTGAGTGAGTAAGCGTGTGTGTGTGTGTGAGAGAGAGAGGGAGATAGATAAATAGATAGATAGATAAATAGATAGATAGGTAGAAATATATCTACGGTGAAATTGATATACCGTTGTCGTACGTTGTAAATTTATCGTACCCAGTGAACATTCTTCTTTATTTGATAGCTTTTGATTCTCGTAAGAACGAGTTCGAAACACGTCCTACCAAAGTTTCAAAGGAAGTAAATACGAGTACGATGCAGTTTACGAGCCATTTCTATCGAATTTCGTTTAACATGTTTCGATCGAGGTAAAGATACGCTTACTCCGTTCTATTCGTGGAATATGAAAATCATTAATAATGACAGGGAAGAAAAAGATCCATAGGAAGTTAATAAAAATCCATTCAAGATTATATACTATATCAATATTATATATAACACATTATTATTATTTTTAATAATATATATTTATTATATTAAATATTATAGTACATTAAACATATACCATATAACATAATAACATTACATATATTCTTAACAAATATTTTTAATAATAGTATACGATAATAATATTAACATAAATAATAATTAAACATAAGGATAACATCTGTTATATCAATATTAGAGTATTATTACAGGAATATTTTCAATAAGGATATATTAACGTATATAGTAAATAATAACTAAATATAACAATAATGACCGTCATCTTGTTATCGAAATATATAAATTGATAATTCATGTATTATCATTAAAAAAAGAAAAAAAGGCATTAACATCTCGAAATAAACGTTGTTATTTAAAAAGACAATCCGACGAATTGAAACTGGAATATCTATGTCCAAACTGACGTAGACACTTTGTCCAGGATCAAAAAGAAGATTTTCATGTATTTGTGTCGGGTCGCGTGCAGGAAGCAACAAACGATAGCTCGGATTCCGCCTTCTCGGAGTCTCGTTTTGGCAATCGGCTTCCGGTTAACAATCCCATTGCCGCTGGACGTGCGCCAGTAAAAGGAAAATGAACGTTGGTGTAAGTTCGAAAGCAGTTTCCTCTTCGTCCCCTAGCCGTTGTTTTCCATTTCCAAGCTAAACCTTCGTCGTCGTTATTTTGTAGAGAAAGAGAGAGATAGGAGTTGGAAGAACGAAATAAAAAAAGAGAAAGAGAGAGAAAGAAATAAAATGAATGCTAGAGAGATCGCAAATTTCCGCTTACGTTTCGCAAATTTATACGGACCTTTGCAACGAAAAATTATCCTTTCAAAATGTTGATCGTTCTAATGTATATTTAATTAGTCATTAAATTAACCGCTAAGATAAATATTATTATTATGATTGTTATTATTATTATTATAACATTTTGTATTATTCTCAGCAAAGCGTAATTATTATCTTAGTTATTTTTTCACTCAGCTCTGATTCAACTTCTTTTTTCTTTTCTATTTTTGATATCTCATGTACAGACACACGTACGTATTCACACACGTCTCGGCACAATTTTTAATATAACTAGTTTCTCTCTCTCTCTCTCTCTCTCTCTCTCTCTCTCTCTCTCTCTCTCTCTCTCTCTCTCTCTCTCTTTCTCTTTCTTTCTTTTTGTCTCTTTACGAATTTATTTAATGAACTAAATTAAGCGTCAAATCAGATGTGATTCAATAATTGCGTCGGAAAAAAGAAATAGTATTTTCATTCCAGTGATGATCTCACACTGTCAAAGAGTTAATTGAAGAATTAACTCAACAAGATACTTTGCATAAAAAAGAAATTAAATCGACTCGTTCGTGAATTGTTATAATTAGTTAATAATTATCTTCATTTTAATTGTCAATCTTAATATTAATTTATTACATACATACATACATACATACATACATACATACATACATACATACATACATACATACATACATACATATATATTATAAATCTTAAATTATATTTTACAAATCTATCATAATATCTACAACAAAAAAATCAATTCGATTAAGATCAAGATAAAATCAATACTCTTTCCCCACTTTTCATCCAAAAGAAAAATAAGTCATATTTTCTTTAATTCTTTCCTTCTTCTTCTTCTTCTTCTTTTTTTTTTTTCTTCTTTTTTAATCAATCGAGTCTCGGAGGAATCATCGGTTAATAATTAGAACGCGGTTTTGGTTTGTATCAGTAACCGCAGACAGTCCCAGATTCGTGTCTCTTGGAGTTCTGCTTTCGCGACACCTGTGTCGCTTCGAAGACTATCGTTCGATATATATCGATGATGACACGCACTCACGTACGTATTCACGCACGTATTCACGTACGTACTCACGCACGTACATACATAGATCAACGTACTTCATGACTCCCTTTCTTTGCTAACAGTACGCACCATATAGTCATCGTTCTCTCTCTCTCCCTCTCTCTCTTTCTCTCTCTCTCTCTCTCTCTCTTTCTCTTACTCTCCAATACGGAACCGAGACAGCTCAGAACTGACTGACAAACAGTCGGACGGTCAACCAGTCAGCCAGTTAGTCAGTTACACTCGAGCACGCGCGACCGGTTCGTAGCTCGACGTGTAAAGCGTTCACGCATCGCGATCAAAACGATTCTTGTCCTTTTCATCTCTTCGTTTATTCCCGATCGTTGAACCTTTCGTAGCTTTTTGATTGTTTCTTCTTTTTTCTTCTTTTCTTTTTCCTTTTCCTTTTTTTTTTTTCTTTCGTTTTTTTCTTTCTCTTCTTTTTCATTACATCAAACGATAATAATAGTCGGAGCCTTCATTTGGAAAAATAATTTGATCGCATGTGTGATGTATTCCGATAAGAAATCGTTATTTTCTCGAACGAGGAGATCGAAAGAGAGTCCGTTCGAAAAGGGCGCGCTTTAATTTTCATCGTGTAATTATCGGTAATGTTCGGTATAACCACGTGACAACACCGAACGCGAATGGCGCCTGCTTGTAATCTACGATAATGGAATTTCTCGAGTGTTCATAGTGCCCTGGTATTATTTATATATTTTATATATATATATATACATATTTATATATATATTATTATATATATAAATGTATATTATAATTAATATCGTATAAATATATATTAATATATATTGTTTCAAAGAGATTTCAAAGAGACGGAATTATGCGAAATCGTTCGATTTTGTAGTTTTACGTTCTTTCTTTTTTTTTCTGTTACGTTCTTTATCATTCTTCTTTTTTTTTTGTTTTTTATTTTCGTTAGAAGCACGTTTTCGTTATTAAACGTTGCAACACGACTCCAACTAACCGATGTTTCGGTCACGTGATCACTCTCGAATTAACCTCTCAATTCAAACTGACCTCTAAGGAAACGTTCGTTCGAACCAATCGTGTTTTATTTTACATCTGGGAACAGGGGAATAAGAAAGTTCTGTTCATGAATTTCAAATAATTCCCCATTGTCCATCTAATTTTCAATGTCGATACTTAAATTCTCTGATAGTGCATTAGATAGATTTCGTTAGTTATCAAAATTTAATCGGAACGATCTGTGTTTCTTTTCGATAACGTTCGATTATCGAACGATTATCGACGGTATAATCTTTCTAACTCTCTCTTTCTCTCTCTTGTATTTTAAGTATCCATTATTATTACTCTAATAAGTTAAAAAAAAAAAAAACACGTATTTTTGTTTCTTTTAATTTAAGAACAAAAATTATTATTCTATATATATTATATATTAGAAGTTTATGGCTATTTTTCGTGATATCGTGATAATAGAGAAAAGATAATAATTAGAAGAGAAAGAAAAAGAAAAGGTAGTGTTAACGATAAACGGTAGTTTTATAGTCTCCCTTCGTTCGGCTACGAACGATGTTAGAAGGTAAAATAAAAAAAAAAAAATACAGTTATTCATCGCATTTAATGCTTGGAGTACGCGAGAAGGAACGACAAACTTGCAGGGACAGACAGACGGACAAAGAGAGAGAGGAAAAAAGAGAAGGAAGAAAGAGAGAAAGAGAGAGCATGAGCGAAAGTAAGAGAGACAACGGCGACGAAGAAAATTTGAAATGCAAATAACTTTGCTCGGTCGTCGAGTACGTATGCGATCGCGTTTACGGCGCGTAATAAAATAAAAAGAAATGAAATTAAAAAACTAATATAAAATATATATATATATATATATGCGAAAAAAAAGAAAGAAAGAAGAAAAATCGTTTTATGTCTGCGAAACGAAAAAGAGATTGAAAAATTAGCGATAGGGAAAGATTAAACGTCGCGTTTTCCTTTAGTAATAAATTTCCAATTACGAGACGACGATGACGGGATTCACAAAGGAGAGAAAAAAAAAGAAACAAAAAGGAATCTATTCACAAGTGTAGTTAAAAGTGCATTGATTAATTTTATTTATTCCAAAAATTATATACGTAGATGTATTTGTAAGATGTATTTGTAAATGTGTATATACATATTTTATATGTAAAGGATATATATATATATGTGTGTGTGTGTGTGTATGTTATATTATTAATAACACGCAACCCTCTCTAATGCCATATTACTTTGATATATCGCTTAAGGTATCTATATTTTTGAAGTTTTATTACATTTTATCGCTAAAAAATTAAGTGGTATATTACATTCAAAGTTTTTAATACCTTTTAAGTAGAAGAGTTGTATACTTAGTATAATATATTTTACTAATACTTAGCATAATACTTATATATGAAACTAAATATTATTTATTGTCAGTATAGTATTACTAAGAATTATTATTCATATTACGAAGAATTTGATTAATAAAATTATTATATTACTATTGTAGTATAATTTATACTTAACTCTCTGAGTTTATTTCAATATGATAAATTCGTATTATACTAATTGTAAGTATAAATTATAATAAAGTATACAAATATAATACTTTAATTTATATAAATTTAATATTATAACTTTCAGATTATATAATTTTTGTCTGGATATGAAAAAAAAAATTGGATTATAGAGGGTTGAATAAATATTATTTAATTGTGTGTATATTTTATCACATACATATATTATGAATATAATATATATATATATATATATATATATATATATATAAATTTCGATTCTAATATTAAATACATCTTTTAGAAAAATCGATTTTACAAAACAAGAAATCAATCCATAGTGAAAACGTAACAACGTGCGTTTTATCTGTCATATTTTATCGAAAAGATTATATCGATCGAAGTATTAACGCGCGCGCACGCATATTACTCTTGCGCAACGTCATCGTTTCCTGTTTGTCGTGCGCATTTTTGTTGAAATTATCGAAAAACTCGAAGATACGGTGTCAAATCGGTAGAGTGAAGGATTACGCGTTAAAAGCTCATCGTTTTGAAATGGAAACTTTATTGACTCTTCCTCACTCTCTCTCTCTCTCTCTCTCTCTCTCTCTCTATCTCTATCTATCTCTTGGCACTCTCTTTTTTCGTTTTTTAATTTTTATCCTAATCCCTAATATTAAATCAATCAATTCTTGTATTCGATTGATATGAAATGTACGATTTTATAATATGAATTTAATATGAAATAAATCAGACTTTTCGCACGTAACGATCTGATGATATATTTGTACGTTCATATATTTATCAATTTTATATTGAAAGCGTGCTGAGGATTTAGATGAAACGAATTATATTTATTACGGTTGTTTTCGTAGTAAAAAATAAATAAATAAATAAATAAATAAATACAAACGATCGAGTCAAGTCTTTGATTTTGAGATAATTCATTTATGGGATTAAACAAACACAATATATGTTATGATAATTTACATATTCTTCTCTCTCTTTCTCTCTGTATTTTTCTTTCTGGTATTCTTTCTTCTTCTTTTATTTGTTTTATTATTTTTTCTTTTCGGTTTTTTTATTTGGTTCTTCCTTTCGAATTTGGATTTTTCTATATTTATATACGAATCATCGTCATCATAGTTGTCTTTAGATCTCACTGACAGAACAACGACCGTGAATTTTAAATAATTCGAAGCGAAACCCACCGTCGTGTTTGTCACACTATACTCGCGTGTCACGCATCGCTTCGCTCTCAATCCTTTGTTTCCCCCTTTTGTTTTCTCTCCCACTCTTTTCGTTCGTTCTCTCTTTCACCGTTGCCTACTACCCGTTAGATCTCGGATATTTTTTTTTATCTTTTTTTTACATTTTTCCCTTTTGTTCTTTTTACTTTATTTTTTGTTTTGTTTCGTTTTATTCTTGCAAGTTTATCAGCAGAAAGAACAAAGAGAGAGAGAGAGAGAGAGAGAGAAAAAGTTTCCTGGTTTCGCCGGAAGAGCTCGTTACGTCGATTTCGTAATAAAAGAAAAGGAAAGAAACAGAAGAAAAAAAAAAATGATGAATTTAATTCACAAGTTCGTTAATCTTCTCGCCGTGCATTTCGTTATTCAGAATAATTTCGTAATCGTCATATGATATTTATAAATAACAGCACGAATGTCACGTGTTTCTAACTCTTTGATATCGTGTAATAACATTCTCGCGATTTATCGCTTTGTTTAATTTAATTTATATATATATATATATATATATATATATATATATATATATACACATATATAGTATAGTATTTGTCATAGCAATGGAGAAAAAAAAAAGAAAAAAGAAAAAGGAAAAAGGGGGACGGACACACGATAAAATGACGGACTAACTCGCACGAGCGATATTTTATCGAGCATACTTTCGAACGCCTATATTGCGACGCTACGAGAATAAATATGGAGACACGCGATTTCTCGCGAGGTCCGATAGAAAAAGAAAGGCGGGGGCGTGTAAAACGGCTTCGTCCATTATGGTGTCTCAATCGTGTGTATGCGTACGTGGAAGAGATAGATAAATAGATAAACAGATAGATAGATAGACAGATAGATAGATAGATAGATAGATAGATACGTGGATAGAGAGAAAGAGAAAGAGAGAGAGAGAGAAATAAATAGAGATAGAGACAGACCCCGTTGCGTGTTCATGACGCAACGAGCGCTCGCATGGCGAAGGTCACGTCGATAGAGCAGGATTTAATAAAGAGTCAAGGATTGGAATTAGTTATTTATGCGCATCAACGAAGCCTACGAACGTTCGTTCCATGCTCCGTTAGCAAACTCGAGATCATCGAAGCCAGTATTCTCACGCGCTCTAGAAGATCTCGATCGATCGGTCGAACGATCGATTTTGCTTTTGATCTATCTGTCTATTCGTTCGTTTCGAATTCTCCTTCAAAAGATCGATATCACGAAAATCGAAACGCAAGAGATCATATCGCTCTTCGCTGGATCAACGTTAATTTTAAAAACGTGCACGGATTTTTATTTCTCTTTCGTTCTTTTTTTTTTTTTTTGGTCTTTATCATTTTTGTGATTCGTTCATTTGTTCCCAGTGATTTTGAATAATTTGAAAAAGAAATAGTAGACGAGATTTTGTTTTTCTTTTTCTTTTTTTTTCTTCCTCTTTTTTTATATCGTTTCATATTTTATTAGATACGATAGATATATTGATCTCCTGTAGGAAAGGGATATGCGGTCGAAAAGTTGGAAGAGATTTGATTTCCGATGAGAGGGTATAATCGGTAGATCGATAGATATAAAGTAAAACTCTGGTATAAAAGTGGGTGCGTGTGAATGCATTGGATTTGTACGAGACGTCAGAGTCGCCACTACAGGCGTCCTCGTCCTAGTCCTGACGATTCCGCCATTGTGGAGGAAGGATCAGTAACTCGGTATTGCTTACCGATGTACAACTCTGAGCTTTTCAAAACTGTCTGGACGAAGATCGGACAAATGTGCGGTTACATCACCTGTGCGAAATCCTACCTCTCAGGTCAGTTAGTATCTATCTTTCGTGATAATAATTTTTTTTTTATTTCTTTCGACAGAAAAATTCGATTAAAAAAAAATCTCGAATTACGAATTCATTCGCTCGATAAATCCGATCTAATTTTTTTATTGGTCTTCTCTCTCTCTCTCTCTCTCTCTCTCTCTTTTTTAATAATCTTTTTCTTTTTTTTTTTTTTTTTTTTCTTTTTGTTTTCTCGTCGATCGTCGATAATGAAATATTTCAACGATGCGTTGAACGAATTTAATTTTTAACGCTTTATATACATATAACCCAATTTTTATTTCCGTGTCTAAAAAGAAAGATATATATATAATATAAAAGTAATAACATTATTTATACTATCATAGTATAATTACATTATATCGATTGCAAAAAATAAACAAAGCTACTGTTTGAAAAATACGAATAACTTTGATCGTGTCGAAAAAAAATTAGATAAGTTTCTAATTATATAATGAGATAAGACGTAACAAATAGATATATTTATATAAACATATGACATATAGAATTATATAATTTTCGATATACTTTTTATTTACTTTTCTTGTACTTTATTCTATTACTCTAGTTTTTTGAGTATTCACACGCATATGTATGAATGTATGTATATACATATCATATACATATATATGTACGTACGTACGTGTATATGAATATATAGGTACTTACATATAGATGCGTGCTGTTTCGGTGGTTAGTCATGAACGCAACAACTGAACCGAGGAATTCAACAGAGAGATAGAGAGAGGAGAGAGAGAGAGAGAGAGAGAGAGAGAGAGAGAGAGAGAGAGACTGACACGCATTTCAAGAAAGTGGGTTAGACTCCGTTCGCTCAGCCCGACCTAGAACTCGATTCCTTCCGGGTACTTCCATCGGTATTCTTTGTGATCGATACTCCAGCGACGTTCACGCCATTTCCTTCTATCGAAAAATATCAAAAAAAGAAAAAAAGAAATTTAAAAAAGTGATAAAATAAAATAAAGTAAAATGAAAAGAAAAACTAACTAAGAACATTTGAAAGTCTTTATAAAATCACATTTCATTTAATATAATATAATAAGTAACTCTGTGCGTGTGCGTGTGCGTGTGCGTATATGTATATTTCTTTGCTACACAACATACCTATATAACGATTTTCGAAAAATGATTTTTTTTTTTTTTTTTTTTAAATATCATTTAACGCAAATACGAATATCAAGTCTAAGAACAATGTATTATAAATGTTCATAACGTTAAATCGATTGAATCGATTCGCAATTTTCACGTAGTTAACGGACAGAATGTAACGCAATAAAGATTTTTATGAACTTCCCTTCCGTTACGCGAATAAATCTTCTTGTTCTTCATCATATATTACATGTATATATATATATATATTATTATCTAGAAGGAGAGAAAGAAAGAGAGGGAGAGATCGTATGTTGCGATCCGATGCTGTCGAGCTTAACGGTTTTACGTCACGGAAGTAGATTAATCGAGACGAACGACCGGCGCCGTTCATTATCATAAATTATTATTTTTCTTTTTCTTTCTTTCTTTCTTTCTTTCTTTCTTTCTTTCTTTCTTTTTTATTCTTTTCTCTGTTCTTCTTTACTGCCTTCTGTCAGATTAACGACGATGTTATTGACACAAATATTCTCTTTCATTTTGACCGTCGACACGATAGTTTGACCCGGTTTTATTTCCCAAAAACATATTTCCTTCTCTTCCTTTTATTTTCCTTTCTTTTCATAATTTTTGTTTTTCCTTTTTCGTATCCCTTTTTTTTTTCTTTCCTCCTCTTTCTTCCCCTGTTTGTATTACTGGTAAAAGTTCCAGCTGAAAACTTTCGAATTGCTTAGTTGATAAAACTCGTCTATGCTTTTAACAAACATTGTTGACCGATCATAAGTATTCTCGTGTTTGTGCACGTACATGCAACTTATGTAACTATTATGTTATAGTATAAAATTATGTAACTCGTTATTATGATATTAGATGATCTTTCTGCTTCTGTTATCTGCACGTCAACTTTATGGTACTCCATTTCTATAATGAATTTTCAATAATTTTTTTAGTTACAAGTTATCTCATAAATATATATATATATATATATATATTTTCTTTTTTATTGCATCTAACAAAGATCCTTAATTCGAAAATGAAACCTTAATTTATAATCAACCTGTATACATACAGAGTGAATAAACTATTAAGTAACTAGACCGGATCATAACTCTGTTTCTATTGGAAATAAAAAATAATTTGTGAAGTGCATCGGTGCAGTTGCAAAACGCAATTACACTTATTTGTTTAAGTGGAACCCTACGACTTTTTTCTGTGTCGCTCGATTCCTCCCTCGTGACGTTCTGAATAAAATAGCGAATTAAAGTAAAATGATGAAATTCTTTTTTTTTTTTTTTTTCCTTTTTTTTTCCTTTTTTTTATACTAAATTTTTGAAAACAAATTTTAAAGGAAAAGAAAAAATGAAGTGATTCAAGATGAATTAAATATTATTTTCGCAAGTGCTACAGATAATACATGTGCATTGAGAACCGTATCTCTTCTCGAACTAATCGTTTACGTAAAAATCATATGGTTATATTTAGACTAACAAGTGCAATTGCACTTTGCTGTAACTGCATCGCTGCACTTTTATAAAAGAAGTCGCATTATACGACGAGAGAACTTCTCGAACAATGCAAAAGTTTCCTCTACAATTTCGTACTGTCTTCGATTAGAAACAGTTTTATATATAGTTCGGCCCAATTATTAGACCGACATTAATATATTATATGTAGTTCGAAAGAAAAATGTCAATAATGATTTTAATACAATATTATTATATATATAAAATCTGTGATGTGTGAAACGCATTACATTTTATATACGACAACCGGTCAACAATGTTTTTAATTCCTTCTTATACAAATAAGCCTCGTATAACGCGATCATACACTTTTTTAATTTTTATCATTTTAATATATTTTTTTTAAATTCATAAGCTTTAATTTTCAACATTATGTATAATGAAATTTATATTTTGAAGTTTATACTTATAATCATATATATGCATGAGTATACACTATCATTTATATTTCGTGATTTTTACATTAACTCATATCACTCATACACTTGAATTAAATAAAAATATATTCCTGTTTGTTCCATCAGTGTTTTTGATTTATATAAAAAAAGAAAGAACGACATTCAAAGCAATTTTGAAAAAAAATGTGGAACTTAACCCCGTTTTTTTTATTAAATCTGAATCTCGGTATAAAGCTGATTTATATAACGAGGCATTTCTATGGAACGGAATATTCGCGTTATACGAAGCTTACCTTACTTATTTAGTACGATGGAAAATTTGTTCGACTGAACGATCGCATCCTCTAATAAGGAACGTACTCTCGATAATAAAAAGAGGTCTCGTGTTACACAGATATGAGATACGTTTGTAAAAAAAAAAAAAAAGAACCGTAAATAAAATAAAATAAAATAAAATAAAATAAAAGAATAAAATAGTATACCTGTATAGTGATTCATCGATAAGGAGTAATGACCGTGAGAAGGTATCGATGTCGTGTTGTACCCTGGATCTAAATGGTAGAAAGCATACGAATTCGTGGAACAATTATTAACATCGAACGTCTCTTTATTCTCATTCTATAGGACCTTGAAAACTAGTCTTTCAAGGTCGAACAAGTTCGATGACCGCTATTGAATATCCTTCGTTGTGTCGCGTCCCTCACTTTTGTGATTTTTTATTTTTTTTCTTTTTTTTTTTCTTCTTTTTTCATTATAATCTACGTAATAATTTTTTTTTTGTAATTATAAAAATGTTCACTTTATTAAATAAATGATTAAAACTATAAATAACATATAATTTCTTCATAGTTATAATCTATATAATTCAATTGCTTTAAATACAAATAATATAAGATTCTTTTTATTTGCGAATTATATGATCTGTACAATAGATTTTATTCTACAATAATAATAATAATAATAATAATAATAATAATAATAATAATAATAATAATAATAACAACAATAATAATAACAATCAATTAATTTTTAGAGAAACAATTTCAGCCAAAAAAGACGATTTATTTAATGAACGCAATAAGATTTATAATACAGGAAAAGACTGCATTAGATTTTAACCCGTTAGAAGCTTGAATTATGATCGTTGCACAAGAGAATGAGAGAGAAAGAGAGAGAGAGAGAGAGAGAGAGAGCAAGTGATGAAGGACGGAGGAGAAGAAAAAGCGAGGGTGGATTATCGTACAGAACGTTCTCTTCCTGTTTGGCACGGTGCCCATGCGGAGGAAACGATGGAAAACCTCGAGTTCTGCTTTTTCAAGAGAGAGATTTGGTCCAAAGGATCGTCCTAGAGGATAGAAAATTAGGAGTGGGGAGGAGGAGGAAATAGGGGACAGGGAACAGAGGGTAGGGAGGAGGGTAAAGAGGGAAGAAGAAGAAGGAACGAGAGGTCGAGGGAGAAGGGTGGGTGTTGTATTCCGTTGTGGTGGAAATTTAGGACGAGGTCGAGTTATTCTGGAGTACGTTAGGAGTCACGTGATCATCGAAGGAATTTTGCATTCGACAGATTTCCCGTTGTTCTAGCAACTACGTATATGCAGAACGTAGAAATCTTTCGTTTCCGATTTTTCTTCCCGAATGATTTCGATTTATCGAATTATTGCATCATATCGTGTCTGTGTATCTCTGTTCTGTTCGTATGTGTATCTTTGTGTGTGTGTGTGTGTGTGTGTGTGTCAAACCGGATTTTCATGCATTTTCACTTTCTTCGTTTATCAACCGCATCGAGGCTTCTTATACTTTTTCTAGATCGCGAAACTAGATCAATGATCATCCGTCCGCCTCTAACGGTCAGGGTCATCGAGCAAGGATTTTCTTTTTTTTCTTTTTTTTTGTTTTTTATCGTCCATTCTTGATGTGTGTGTGTGTGTGTGTGTGTGTGTGTGTGTGTACATTGATTCTTTAAAACTATAACAAAAAAATGGAGTGAGAAAAAAAGTAAGACAGACACACTTCAATCTTTTTCTTCTTTCTTCTTTTTCTTCTTTTTTTTCTTCCTTACTTCTTGCATGACGATCTCGAGGTCGAGATCATTTAAGGAACCTTTGAAATGTCCCTTTTCTTACGTCTTCTTTCGTTTCCTCTTCCTCTACTCTTTATTTCTCTCTTTTGACTCGTTTCGAGTGTTCTGTCTGGCAAAAGTGACTCTTTGTAACTCGCATTCGTGACTATTTCGTAAGAAACCGGCTAAGCAACAGGCTCGTGAAAATTGTGAACAGGGGGAGAAGCTCGTTTGAATTTTTAGAACGAAATTGTAGTTCCGCTCCTCTCCTCTTTCTCTCTCTCTCTTTTTCTCTTTCATACACACTTGTCTCGAGTTTCAATCAGAATTACCTATATATTTATAATATATTGTACATAGTCGATTGAGAAAAAAATTTTTACGACTTTTGATAAGTCGTAAAAATTTTATAAAAATTCGGCGTTTTTCGTTCTTTTTTCTTTTCCTTTCTTCTTTTTATTTCTCTCTCTTTTTTTTTTTAGATATATCTACTATCGTATTCTCATTGTATGCGAATACGTACGTTGTAAAATTTTTACGAACGAGATCCATTCATGAAAATATATCACAGACGGTGCGTGAGTCATCGCGAATTCGTACAAATCGAATGATATATATTACGTACGTTTTAGAGGTCTGGTAGCACGAGGAGGAGGTGGTAGATGAGAAGAGGGAAAGAGGAGGAGGAGGAGGAGGAAGAGGAGAATGATCATCTCGAGATATACGGGATGATGCAGCGCCGGAAATCTGGAACAAAGGGACGGGACCGCTGAGCAACACGAACTCTCTCTCTCTCTCTCTCTCCCTTCTCTCTGTCTCTCTCTCTCTCTCTCCTTCGTCTCCGTCAGTCTCTCTAAATGTCTCTCCCACTCCTCTTCCCTCTCTCTCTCTCTCTCTCTCTTTCTCTCTCTCTCTCTCTCCCTCTTTCTCTCTCTATCTATCTATCTCGGAATCCCTTTCAGTCTCTCGAATCTAGGCTGTTACCGTGGCAACAACACAGGTACGAGCCAACAGCAGAACTACGAAGGCCAGACGAGAGAGAGAGAGAGAGAGAGAGAGAGAGAGAGAGAGAGAGAGAGAGAGAGAGAGAGAGAGAGAGAGAGAAGAGAAGAGAAGAGAAGTATCTCTATCCCTCTTTTTCAAACTTGCTTTCTACCCTTCTCCTACGCCTCCTCTTCCTCTCTTTACTCCCTCTTTCCTTCTCTTTTACTCTCTACGCGGATCAGATGTTCGAAAAAATCAATAAGACTCTCCCTCTGCCCTTAGACTTCTCTCTCTCTCTCTCTCTCTCTTGCGTTCTTTCTCTTTTGCTTCTTCATTATTGTCACGTCGTTCGTGAAATAAAGAGAGAGAGGGAAAGACAAGGAGAAGAAAGAGGGGTGAAAGGATGAGAGGAATTGATACACACGTGGGTAGTTTGTTCTGAAAGTCAGTCTACAAGCGAGAGCCGACTCAGCTGATCATGTTCTGCTCTTTCTGGCCCTTCAAAAGCCTCCTCGTGGAGAACCTCTCACTCACTCGCTCACTCTCCCTCTTTCTTGCGTCATCGATTATTTATATTTAATTATATCTGATAGAAATAAGCCGTGTTTTTTATAAATAGGTGGATATGAATTTATATATATATACTCATATATATATACACATTTAATATATAACTAATAATATATAATATTATATAACATATAATATATAATTTAATATATATTTATACGTATATGTATGTTAAAAAAATTCCTTAAAATAAAATTTATTTCTATGTTTAATCAATTTAACACATCATAAGAATTTACGCTTATTGTGGATAGAAAAAGAAATGAATGAATTTATTTAAATTGTCTGACAAATATAAAACATGTCATTGACGATGATCGTTTAATTAATAAGTAAAATAATTAATCAAAAATATAAGTTGTCACATAAACTATCATAGAATAGAATCTACATATTAAGAATAAATACGATGTTCGATATCGATCTTTGATCGTGCATATTTCAATATTCAAGATAAGAAAAAATGTTAAAAATCAAGATAGAAATCGAGATCGAACGAATCGATCGAAAGATCGTATAGTAGAAAAAGATATACATTTCTTGTTAAAGATATTTTACAATCGCGATTAAGAGCTTGATTTCTCGAAGACAAAGTGAAATCTCAATCGCAATTCGATGTTGATTCGAACGTTTCTCTCTTTCTCACTTTCTGTTCCTCTCTGTTTTTCTCTTTTATTAATGATACGAATGTACACACCTGTATATACGCATATACACACGTATATAAACAATTTTATTAAACTCAACCATTCGCGTCCAACAACCACACGCAACTGTTTCTTCTCTCTCTTTTTTTTTTTTCCTTTCTTTCTATTACACGATAGTAACGCATTCACGTTTTTTCAATCGTTAGAAAGATACGATCATAGAAATGTGGGTTAAAAGAATAATATAGAAATAGAATAGGAGAATTTTTCATTGGATCCATTCCGATCGATCGGATTTTAAAAACCACTACCGTGTTGTAGATCGTTGACCTCGCGTCCTTCAGAGGTAGAAAGACATACAGAGAGAGAGAGAAAGAGAGAGAAACTCTCTGTAATTTCACAAAAGGCCGAAAGTGTTGAAACAACGACGATCGTCCAGCCTTGCGTGTCAAAGGGATCATCGAGGCATATTATACTTTGGCCATCGATAATCCTTTTCCGTCCGATCGACTTCGAAAGCAATATCGAAAACGCGAACGACGAAAAGGAAATCACTCCGAAAGATGCTCGTGAAAAGGTTCGAGACCAGGCGCTCGCCTGTATAATACCATGAAATTATTACGAAATATATATTTACATTCAATAAGGAGAAGATTCTATCATCGAAAGTGATTTTCCGAAAATCGATAAAATTATTGATAAAAATATTTACGAAGTCATATTCAGTCGTGAAAGGACGAAACGAATTTTTTTTCCTTTCTCTGTCATCTTCCTCAGTTGTTTTTTTTTTTCTTCAACCCTTCGTAACTCAATTTTCTTTTCTTGCTTTTTTTCTTTTCATCTAAAAAAATTATTGCAAAATGTCATATTTATAGCGTAAATATGACTACAATGCTGAGTATTATTTACATTTATTAAACATTAATCTCGGAATATGAAGTAACAATTAAATTGGCAACGAGATAAAACGAAATAAAACTTTAGAAATAAAAATAAAGAAATATGTATGTAGGTATATACGTATGTATGAGTATGCGTGACTGCAATGTTTACATTATAGAGAATTGATTCTTTTTTCATCTTTTCCTTTTTTATTTCTTCTTCTTTCTTTATCCACTTTAATTTCTTCACCAGCGGAAAAAAAATCACTTTCGAAAGACGAACAATTTTTTCTTGTCTATAATTTCTCTCTCTTTTTTTTTTTTTTCTTTTTTAATTGCGTAATTCGTCATAAGGCCAGCAGGTATTTATCTTTTGCGTGAAAATTATTGTATTAAACAAAAAAAAGAAAAAGAAAAAAAAATTGAAAAAGCGTTTGAAAATCGTCACAATCGTGCCATCTATATCGGGAGCTGAGAAATTCTCGAGAAATGGAAAGAGTGAAAGAGGGTGGGCGGGGGAGGAGCATATGTCGTGAATCACGAGGAAGATAGCATGCGTGGATTCTAATAAGTATATCCGCGGCATTCGTGTGTATGTAAGCGTGTACCGAAATGTCGAAGAACGCGTGAATGTAGGTTAGAGTGCGGTAGGGTAGCGAAGCCGCAGCGAGCGAGCAAACGAGCTGCTATGAGAACGAGCGAAAGAGGGTGAGGGAGAGGGAGAGGGAGAGGGAGAGAGAGAGAGAGAGAGGGATAGCGAACGCGAGCAGCTGACGCGGCGGAATCAATATTCCCACGTGTACTCCTATACGGTACATATGTATACGTATACATACATTCTCAAAGAATAAGTGCTACCTGTGTACGCATCTATCACGATGGGGGTCTCTCTTTTTTTGCGAAAAAACACATTAAAATGAACGTCTGAACGTATCTTAAATTTCACTTCGTGACTTTATACTTTTTTTTATTTCTTTTTTGTTTCTTTTTCCTTTTTCTTTATTTTCTCTTCTTTTTTTCTTTTTTTGTTTTCGCGAGATTAATATTTTAATATCGATGATCGTGGAACTTCGATCAAACGAATAATTTAAAAGTGGCCATACTCGAAAGGACTCTTGATTTTTTTCTTCTTTTCTTTTTTTATTTTATACGATTTTTTTTTGTGCTGTTTTTTTTTTTTTTTTTTGCCTCTCGACGTCAAATGTACACCGTGGAAAATAACAATGGAGAGATTGTATAGAAACAAAATGGGAAAAAAGAAATTCGCAGAGCATAATAGAAAATTCGACGTTTATTATCACAAATTATACATTTCAAAGGAAATATCTATAGTCGAAGGCGATAATGCTAACCCGTAAGATATCGACGTTTTTTTCTCGATAAACTAACAAAATAATCTACTCTCGAAGCACGAAGAAACCTCGTTTAAATCGCTTTGATCTCTTCTGGCATCACCTAATCTTTTCTCTTTCCTGAATATTGCTACATTTTTTTCTTTCTTTTCTTTTTCTTGTTTGATATATTTTCACCTTCAAAGAAACGCCATAATTAGGGTATTACAATATCGTAACGCGAAAGAATGCGATGTGTTATTGCGCAAAAATTGAATCTAAATAATTGAATTTTTCAAAAAGAAAGAAAAAGGAGGAGAAGAAGGGAAAGGAAAAACCAGGAAAAAGGAGAGAAAATGAGAAAAAGAAAAGGAACAAAAAATATAAGAAGTGCATGATCCAAGAGTACGAACCAATCAAGCGAGCTCCGTGGATCGTGGCGCGGGCGCGTATAGAGCTTTGCGATTGGTCGACGTACGAGAAGGAGAGAAAAAGCAGGTTTCCGATTGGTCGACCGTTGGCGCCTAAGGCGGCTAGGTCACCGGGAATACACTCGGTCTCCCGATTTTCTTGTTTCACAATCAGACGATCACGGACCGCGAAGCGCGTCGTTGTCGTAGTGATCTATCAATGAATCATCTTCGGAGTGTTTTCCTAATCATTCATATGATACATTTATAAAGAACTATAAGTGTTTCTATCATTTCTTTTCCTCTATTTTTTTTTTTTTTTTTCTATTGGAAAAGTTGAACGAAAACATTTCGAGAAAAAAAAGAAAAATATCGTGAGTCAAAGATGGAAGCGTCCAGAAGACGACTCGTCCGTCGCGATAAAAAACGAAGACCGCGAAAAGGATAGAGAGAGAGAGAGAGAGAGAGAGGTATAGAAAGAGATAGAAAGAGGAAGACGGCGCACACGCGGGCGGCTGCAATCAGGTGACGAGTCGCCGCACTTTCGGTTCACCCCTCTCTACTTCTACCCTCCCTCGTATCTTTCTCCGTACCTCCGTATTAGCGACCTAGAAGAGAAAGAGAGAGGAGATACGAGACGAGAAAACGGGAGTCGTCGGCTGGAACTCGCGCGGCACGTTTCACATCTTTCTTTCTCTCTCTCTCTCTCTCTCTCTTTGTTTCTCTTTTCTTTCTCTTTTTCTTTACCTTTATCTTTATTTCTCTTTCTCTTTTTCTTTTTTTTTTTTTCTATTTCTTTTTCTGTGCGTCTCTCTTGGTAGATCGGCTCTCGTCTCTCTCTTTTTCTCTCTCATTACCATTATCGTCCGGTATTTTCTATCTCTCTCTTTCTCATATTCTCTTGTTTCCAAGCGCAGGCGAAAGAAAGAACGAGATACGCCTACCGCATTTCTTTCCTTTCTCTTCCTTGTCCTCCTCCACCTTCCCCTTCCTTTCCTCTCCTTTATCCTCCCTCTCTCTTGTCCTCCTCCTCCTCCTCCTCCTCCTCCTCCTCCTCCTTTTCCGATTCGTCTCGGTTATCTCGTTCGTCGTCGCAGACGGAAAGTGGACGTCGTTCGGTTCTCTTCTCCTTCATCGACGAGGTTTCGAATTCTTTGAGAAGGAGTTCGTTGAAATAAGATAGAGGGAGAGAGAGAGAGAAAGGCAAAAAAAAATAGTCAACACGTGTGCGAGAGACTCTTCGTTTTAAAGTGCATCGAGTCGCGAAGTCCTTCTTTTCTTACCGGCCATTTTTATTTTTTTTTTCTCTCTCTCTCTCTCTCCCTCTTTTTTTTCGTACGTCCTCTCCTCGGGCAAAGTGGCCGACCGAACGCGCATACTACTCGTCGTCGTCGGCGTTTTGTCAGAGACAACCCGCTAAAATTGGATACTCTTTGGTGCGAGGAGGTAGGACGTAGTAGTGCTGCTGCTGCTGCTGCTGCTGCTGGTGCTGCTGCTGCTGCTGTCTAGTGGTGGTGGTAGTGGTGCTGGTGCTGGTACTGGTACTGGTACTGATACTGGTGTGGTGGAGGTGGTGGTGGTACTAGCGGTGGTGGTGGTAGTGGTAGTGGTAGTGGTAGTGTAGTGGTAGTGGTCGTTGAGGAGGAGAGAGAGGTGGTGGAGGAGGAGAGAGAGGTGGTGGAGGAGGAGGAGGAGGAGGGAAAGAGTGCCGTGCACGGTGTACTCGCAGCTGACCGAGACGACGAGCTGGACGATGCACCGCGACGGAAAGGCATCCTGGCCACGATAACGAAGGTACGACGAACTTTACGCACCGTCAATAAATATCTCGATTATTTTCGAGTATTCTTCAGGGATACGAAAGTAAACCTCGAGAAAAATTATCGTGGAGAAGATGGATAATAATAAATCGTCGTTGATCGTTCACCGGACTGATTTCTTCGTATTATTTTTCATTTTCTTATTTATCTATTTATTTGTTTATTCTTTTTTTTTCTTGTTCTTTATTTAAAAATATATCGTGCACGTACAGTGGATTGTTTAAATGAAAAAACGGAGGAAAGAGGAAAATGCAACCGAGTCAGTGGATTGTTTAGGTGAAAAACGTAAGGAAAAAGAAAAATGAAAGAAGTCTTTTTGAGTGAAGTTTGAGAACCTTATGACGTTTCTATTGTGTGTGCTAACATTTCTCGTTGATCTTCATTTAGTTAGTCGTTAATGTTCGGTGAGGTTGTCTCTCTCTCTCTCTCTCTCTCTCTCTCTCTCTCTCTCTCTCTCTTTTTTCTTTTTTTTCTGTTCAATGTTTTGTGCGACAATATTGCGTTAAAAAGACACGATGCGTGACTTTATAATTAGTGTCTATATATAATGACGTAACTAGTGACGGAAATTCACAAAGGATGTTGTTGCCGTACAGAGAGAGAGAGAAAGAGAGAGAGAGAGAGAGAGAGAGAGAGAGAGAGAGAGAGAGAGAGAGAGAGAGAGAGAGAGAGAGAGAGAATGAGTGAGTGAGTGAAAAGGGGCGGGGGATTTCGTTTGGACGTGAAGCTCCTAACGAAGACATGATTTATGATTTTCTAATGAACTTTCTAATGAAAGCTTGAATTAAAAGAGGGAAGGGAAAAAAATTTCCTTCGTTTGATTTCATTGAAGATTTGTTTATTATTATTCTTTAGTTTTTTCTTTTTTTTTCTTCGTTAAGAGAAAAGTATGTGCATTAGGAGTAACCGTATGTAGCTTGATTACCATTTAAAATCGTAAGAGAGTCCTTCTTTAGGACGATCGTGAGACATGTCATTGAGACATATCGAATTAGACAGAAGTTAGTTGAGTTTGTTGCTAAACTAATAACGCGTCCTGCATCTACAGTGGCAAACCATTCGTGGTTTTGTTCGACCACCATCGTTAGAGAAACGCTTTGAGTCTTGCTCTGCTGTTATACTCTATCGAGCTCTCCACACCATATAGTTCTTTGTATACTAATTACTATGGTTCTGATTGAACTATCTTTGTGACCACAAATTTATTTATTTTATGAATGTCCAATTGATTAGATCGTTTAGTAGAAATTAGTTAAATGAGATATTAATTAATGATTCAGATGAAAGTTTTCCATTAGATAAATATTTTTTTAAAAACCTAATTGTAATACGTACATATGTAAATATCTCGTAGATACATATCCGAGCGATAAATAATTAATTCGATTAAGTTGTACGAACGATCGTAAAAATTTTCTAGTAGAAAAATGTTTTCATAAGAATCAGATCGGTTTTAACGATCGATGTAGATACATATACGTTCTATATGTATTATTTGCAGATACGTTTGAATTTCGGATAATCGTTCTTTCGTTTTATCGACGTACCCACTAGTAGGTGCACATGACAATTCTATTTTCGATTTCGATGCCCGGTCAGAGATTCTTTTTATAGGCTATCGAACTTACGTCCGTCGATAATACGATTCTCAAATAGTTTCCGATCGGACAAAAGTCGAGTAGGAAAATATAAGAAAATGATAGGGATGGAATCGGGCTGGGTTTGTTTAAGAAAGTTTAAGAAAAAAAGAAAAAGAAAAAAAAATATGTGACAAGGTAGAAAAAAAAAATGTTCTCCTTGAGAAAACCTTGAACAATTTGTATTAAATCGTCGGTTTACCTATCTACTTTCTTCAAGGAATTTCAAGATTTCTCGTAATGTCTGCAAGAAATTCTTCAAGTTAGTGATATCCGAATACCATTTGAAATTCAACGTGGCGTGTTATGTCCGAGGAACGTTACTGTAGAAACCCGAAATAACGTGCTTCACAAATACACAGAGAAGAGAGATAGAGACGAACATATAGAGATTTCGAAGAGTATATCGCGAATCGAACAATATCGTCGTTGGCAAGCTAACACTGCCAGGTGTCACTTAATATATTATGGTACTTTCCATCCTCGACTATGGATAGCTCGATCGTTTGTAATTTTTTTTCTATATCATTAACTCTCTCTATCCACCCTCACCACCACCCTCTCCAATCTATCTCGAAGGAAATTATTAGATCGAAATTTGTAGAGCAGAAAATACATAGGCTGTCTCATGTTTCTTTTGATATTACTGTACTCTTGAAAAATATTATTAAAATTTTATCCGAAAGAGAAAAAAAGGAAAGAAAAATAATCCAACAATAAAACATGCATCAGTAGTATTATATCCGATAAAAATATTATAAACTCGACTGTTGCTTTTCTAACATTTCGGATGTTCGTTGTTTCCTTTATTTTTATTTTTTTATTTTTATTTTTTGTTTTTTTTTTATTCGTAACGTAGAGTTAGTCGAGAGGTATCGATGTTTTCTTCGGTGAACTTAATTTCTTTCGGTGAGCATGTAATCTCGTTTGGCAGTACCTGTGTGCGAGCACGAGCAGAAACCTCATAGTTCCGGCGTGTTTCGTGAAATTACCTCGTCCGATGATATAAAAGAAGACACGTATGCATACTCATGGAATGATAATCGCTTAAGTTAGAGAAAATTAGAGTAGAGTTTTCATGATTTCAAAATTAGAAATTGCGTACGCCCTTTCAGTTTCGTATATTTGTTGTTGCGTTCGAACATGTATGGTTTTTATTTATTTTTTTTTCTTTTGTTTTTTTTTTTATTTTTATTTTTATTTTTTTAATCTTCTCGTCTTCTTCTTCCTCTTTCCTTTCTCCAACGTTTTTAAATACATAAATTATAACTCGTCACGTACCACGTTACATTCGCATTTCCATATTTTCCACATTTCTCTCGTATTACGTGGAGTACATTTGAATAAGGTTTCAACTGTTTGAAAAGTAACACACACTATATATATATATATATATACATACACACATACATATATATATGTATATATATAATCGTTAAAAATTAGAGAACAAGGAGATCTAGATCGCGTGGTATAGCAAAGCTCGCGTTTCTCGATCTTAGAAACGTGTTGCGAGGCAAAACGGAACGGTCGCCGTGGTTGGAGACCTTAAATCCGTTAGTAGGTGAAAGAGCACATTGCGAGGAGGCAGGAAAGAGAGGAAGAAGAAGAAGAAGAGAGAAAGAGAGAAGAGAAGTAGAAAGAGTAAGAGAACCCGAGTAATTCGATGTGACTCACACTCAGAGTATCCATGGCACAGAAACTCCATGACAGCCATTGTGATCGCGCCTTTCTTTCGAGACCTCGTCAGGGTTCACGATCTCGGACCAGTTTCTTTTTACTACCTTTACCAGTTTTGTTTTATAAGCAACCGACAACGACGACGACGACGACGACGACGACGACGAAGACGACGACGACGACGAGGACGACGATGACGACGAGGAGGAGAAAGAGGAAGAGGTCGGTCGGTCCGTTGGGAAAATCTTCGATACGATCTAACTCTCGTTCAGCTTTGAACGTTAGCCTAACACCGTCAGAGTATATACCTGAGGAAAGGTCATTGATCCTTCCTTGGATAGACTTCGCTCGATCGCGCCTAGTTACTTTTCCTTCGTCTACCAACATAAATTTGTTTTCTCGGTCGGTCGGTCGGTCGGTCGTTCGGTCGGTAAAACAGTTAGTATTTAAATACTTAATATAATAGATAGATATTGATATAATAGGTACATACGATGTTCCTTAACTGATATAAAATTTAATTCGAAATTTAAAGAATACTTTTATATTTTATCTTTATCGAGTAATTTCCTTTTTTCTAAGCGTGGAAATCGATCATCAACCGTTACGAGAGGACATTTTCATCGTACTAGAAATAATAAGATCTGGGTGGTAGAGCTCTCTCGGTGAGTTGCGAAAGGGAGAGAAAACCGGGCCGACTCCCGACCCTCCTTTGACCCAAATAACGTTCGGATCTGGATTGACGCGCTCGCGAAGGTTACTCCGATGCTGCTTTTCCTCCTCTGGAAAAACACTTTTTTTTTTCTCTCTCTTATTTTTCTTTTTTCTTTTTTGTTTTTCTTTTCTCTTTTTTTTTCTTCCTCCACACCGTCCTCCTCATTCTTCTCTTATTCTTCAGATCGATTCGATTCTACTCGAGTTCCAAGTTATTATCTGCTCACACTCGACCTATATATATATATATATATATGCATGTATGTATGTATATAAAAGAAAATAACGTTATCTAGCGACTTAATCGACCACTTTTCACATTGATACATTTAAGAAGAAAGTCTTGCACAGAAGTGGAAAGTGACATTACGACCTCTGCGATTGTTGACGTTCCGCGTAGAACTTTGGCAATGATTGGTAGGAATTTTCTTCGAAATCACCTCGTAAATGTTCTCGTGGTCACGAACAGAGAGACTCACACTACTATCATGTCGCTTAACTCGAAAAGATTTATCCGGCGCGATACGAGAAAGAAAATTTATTGCACGCCGCTACTGCACACGCCGTGTATTATTATTAACCCTTTATACTCGGCCCATTTTTCTTTTTTATTTATTTATTTATTTATTACTATTATTTTTTTTCTTTGTCAATAGGTAGTCATTTCCAATAATTGTCAGATGATATTCAACTAAATATGATATCTACTTTGAAAAAAATTTAGTGGTATCTTTTCTCTTTTTTTTTTTAATCATTATTTATTTTTATTTATTTATTAAGAACACGTGTAAAGATCAATCTGACGGCATTACTTAAATTAATTCGTTGTTATTAGCACGACTATAAATAAATAATGTGTGTCAGTGATGCCTGGTAGTTGCAGTACAAAGAGTTATCTAAATAAATAACATTCTTACATAATACGTTAAAGGTAACGTAGCAGACAATGCCGACCTAATTCGTTTTATTCCAAACAAGTCACCTCATACGGTTTCGCAATGTGTTTTCTTCTTTCGTGTTCTCCATGACGAACCTGACCGTGAAAATAATTCACAGAGAAACCAGATTTTTCACAAGTCTTTCACATACGTGATCGTTCAAACTTGTTTGACGAGTCAAACAGTCTGATCGTTAGCGAAAAAATTCACTCGAAAATTCACTTCGACCGGTCCTTTCCTAATCACGATTCTAATAAGAAGCGTTTCGAGCACATACAAATTATTTCTCGCACGTAACTGTTTTTTTTTTTTCTTTTTTTTTTGCTTTTCTCAAACATATGCGATTATGTAAAAATATTTGTTCATGATCGATAACGAAATAGGATCAACGATATTGTTATTTGAAAGATATCGATGATCGAATAATTATTTTTTTCTTTTTTTCCTTTTCTTCTTTATAAAAATTTTTTTTCCTTTTTACTTGAGCTGAAATGTTTGTAGAAAAATAAGAAGAAAGAAGAAAAAGGTCGTACTCGTCGTCCTGTTATTTCACCAAACTAATCTCTCGCGAACATCGTCGAAATCGTTCTCAAGGTATTATCCGTCTCAGTCCCGACTTTTTGCGATGATTCCGCTAGCCGTGAGAAAGTCAAACATCGGCCAGGAATACCTCCGAGACCTTTTCACGAAGAAGGGAGCTATAAAAGATGTTCTTTAAAATTGATCCTGACCTTCGTCTTTTCAAAGAGTACTTGGAAGATCCATAGATCTATAAAAATCGAAAGAATGATTTATCCATCTATATATTTATTTATATCGATTATTTAACATATAATCGTAATAATGTTTATCTTTTACAAGCTAAAATTTGTCCTTTTGTTAAATGTAAAAGAAATGTTAAATGAAAAAAAAAAACGAATAAAAGAAAAAGAAATGAAGAATACGTCGTTTGGATTAGACAAATTTCTAATTCTCTTTCTCTGACAACGCGCGCGTGCGAGAGAGAGAGAGAGAGAGAGAGAGAGAGAGAGAGAGCCGAGAGCAAAGAATCGAAAGTTCGTTTTAACGATCGACGTTGACTTTTCACAAGAGGGCTACGCCTTAATGGAAAGCGCTCTCTCGATCATCACCGTGATTAGATCCTCGGAGGAAAGTGCACGCGATTAGATGGCTACTTCAAACGCGTGCCTGTCGTGACAAAAATGGAAATCGAGTTGCACGCCATGAAACGTACTTACATTTATGTACGACGATTTCTCTGGCTTCCGTTAAAATTCTTTTCAATAATTATATCGATTTTACTTTTACCCATTGTTACAAAATTTATTAATTTATCATACATTTATATGATTATTTATCGTTCGTCTATTCTGATCTTTATTTATTCATTAATTGATTTATTTATTTATTTATTTTTTTTCCTTGTTTTTTTTCTTTCTCTTCCTTTTCCGTTTAACATAAGCCGGAAGAGTTTCAAGGACGCTTGTTAAAAACTCACGCGATTATCGCACGCATTTTATTTATTCCCTTGTCAAACCGCAATAATCTTTAACGATAGCGAGTAGTCGAGCCATTCCGCTTTTTGATAAGGGCCCAACCTATTAGTTCTTTTTTTTTTTTTTTTTTTTTTTTGATAAGGGCAATGATACGTGTAATAAAAACCTACGAAAGAGTTCCTATGGTTACATACTTACGATACGATCGATCGATAACCGTCAGGTATTATCGATTTTGACGAAATTAGACTCTTTTCTGTTTTCAATCTCTCGGCGTAAAAAAAGATATATAATATGCATGTTTATATATTATATATCCGTATGAATGGTACGTGCTTATACACGTACGTTCGTTAACGTTAAAATATTGTAATTGTAACATTTATGAGTCAGAGATAATTACTGATTTTCTGACTTCGCGACACTTTAATCGCCATCGTCTAATGATTCATTATAAAACGTTCAGACTATTGTTTTTATTCGTTTATTACAAGATTATATATGTATCTATATATGAATATGTATGTGTATATATATATATACTCTCTTACTTTTTTTTCCTCCATTCAAAAAAACAAGCTTCGAATATACTCCGTTCGTTATAAATATATTATATTGACAAAAAATTCATATTTGAAGTATATATATATATATATATATATATAAATACAAAAAATATATACTAATTGACAACGATCGAATAAGTATATAATCTGAATTGTTTTTAGTTACATTCAATAATTCTTTTTTTTATATAATGAATATCATATAAGCAACTTATATATATTGTTAAGTTCATTAATCGATTTCGTTTGATTCTTCCCGTTCTTTTACAAAGGAGGCAATTTCCGTTCACCGTCTACATTTCTATCTTTTTCTTTCTCCTCCCCCTCTCTCTCTCTCTCTTCCTTAAATGAGATACTCGTAGTACGATGCAATCGGTGTTTTCACTTTCACACGATTTCTAGAGACGAAGTTCATAGAGACGGATACGATACGGCTCGGATCCCTTTCATTATTTTTTCTTCTTTTTCTTTTCTTTTTTTCTTATTCTTTTCTTTTTTCCCTTGCCTCCATTCGTACCTCTTTCTCTTATCCTTTCCAGTTTTCAAACGAGTTACACAAATGGTTACGTAAATTCGTTCCTGCCAGTTAAAACATACGAATGAATATCTGTAAAAGTTGATTAGTTGTAAATAAACGAATTGAATATGATCGAATTGATATATATATATATATATATATATATATATATATATATCAATGTTCGTTTTGATCGTTTGTAATCTTGTAGATCATTTGAAGATTAAAAGAGAAGACGAAATAGAATGTGCAGAATATGATTGTGATTTTGATAGTTTCTTGATTCATAGGAACAGAGAGAGAGAGAGAGAGAGTGAGAGAGTGAGAGAGAGAGAGAGAGAGAGAGAGAGAGAGAGAGAGAAGGATAGATTGAGGAAGTAATAATTAGAACGATCATTTGATTCGAGGTAAATCCCAGTACATATTGCACTTTCCCGAGTAATTTCGAATAACGGTAATTAAAGTTACATCTTTCGAATCACTCGTATAATCAATTCGTATGCTTTATATTTCTCTCTTCTTTTATCTTTTATACGTACAAACGTTTGAATACAACCAATTCCATAAGGGATAAATCCCCTGTTTCATGTTTTGTTAATTAATAAATTCACCGTATGACAAATAATATCGTGCGGATAAATAATTGTACATTAACTGTTTTCAAGATATTTAAACGCATCGAGGATTAAAGTTGGAAATTATACAGTTTACCTGAAGTTATTACTAACTTTATACAAACATTATGGAACTATTATTGATTTTATTGTTCTTATTGACTTTATTTATTGCCGTATTATTATTAGTATTTTTGAATATTATACTGTAATAATAGAATTATTATTATCAGTATATTTTGTCGCGTTTATTTATTAATACTTTTAGATACTATACTACATAATTGTAGAAATTACCATTCTTTTTCTTTTTTTCAATTTCTCTGCTCTAATAAGAGAATTATTATCATTAGTATTTATTTATTATTGTATAATTAGTATTTTTTTATCGATATTGTTTATTATCCAATTAACAAGTCCCATTATAAAACAAATTTACAAAAAAAAAAAAGAGAAAGAAAAAGAAATGTTGCAAGTCATTGAAAATATGAAATTGTTGTAATTATTTGAATCGTTATATTGTACTGTTACTATAACAGTATAAATGTTCTTTTATCTTCCGAAGTAATTATTCTTTTTCGAAGATTCGCGAATTAGCAAGACCGTTAGACGAAGGAGAACGTCTATTTTCGTATGCGGTGCGTTGTCGGTCGATAGAAACGGGCTAGATCCAATTACAGGCTCGTTTATGCGACCGAGAGAATATCACTTCGTCCCCTCACATATATACTTGAACACACACACACACACAAATGCACACATACGTGCAAAGAGACAGACACGGACACGCATTTACCGCAACGTCGCCACGAGAGGACGTTTTGCAAAGCTATGCGCGCTTGCAGCGAGGCGCAGCTTCGTTGCATAATTTAGAGACGTTCTCGTCGACCATCTCTCTCTCTCTCTCTCTCTCTCTCTCTCTCTCTCTCTCTCTCTCTCTCTCTCTCTCTCTCTCTCTCTGTGTCTGTCTCTCTCTCTGTCTCTTTCACTGACTCACTCACTCTCTCCCTCCCTATCTATCTATCTATTTATCTATCTTTCATCCTCCCTCAACCCTCTTTCTATCCTTGTCTTCCGAGTTAAAAAGAGAAAGCTCGTCGATTCATAAACACGCTCGTTCGAATTTCTTCTAATATTCTCTTCTTTTTTCTTTCTTTATATATACATATATATTAATTTATTTTCCGGAGATATTGATCAAAATTTGTCTCTCTTTTTCTCCCTCGATCTTTCTAATTTAAATCTAATTCCATTATTGTTAATTATTGTCTTGATGCTAATAGGCCCGTTTCAAATTTTCTCATAAATTTTTATTTGGATTTACGTAAAATGAATTAAACCGTGCGTGCACTTGTTAGTACCGCGCATTCTCCCATATGTTTGATAATAGAAGAAAAAGAGAAAGATTTAATAAAAAAGAAAGAAAGAAAGAAAAAGAACGACAGAAGAAAAGCAAAATGGAACGAGATATAATATTCACGATCGTAGGAGAATACGAACGTTTGGGCCGTGCGTTTGGCTCTTTAAAATAGCTTTTAACGTGGAAACTTATGTAAACGAGGAGCGCCAGTGTATCTTGGAAAAGCCATCCACGGCTCGTTAGATGAGTAACATTTAGTAATGGTCTTTACTCGCGAGTGGGTGTGTACTCGCTGAAATCTTAGCGGATCGATCCGGTAGGTTACTCCTTGCGTACTTTACGGCAACACGTTAAAAGATATTGTATATCTTTCCTTTCCATCTAACAAGCACGTTCTCCTAACCTATGTCTACATACATTAATATATATTACACACACATATTTATACATATATATATTATATATGTATATATACATGTATGTATGTGTGTATATAAAATACATTATATATATATAATGTATATGTGCATGTACATATATATGTATATATGTATGTAAGTATGTATTCTTTCTGTGTATATACATTCGTAGATGGATAATACGTATGAGCTTACGAACGTGTATATACATTCTTACATATTATTTACGTATACACTACATGCATACGTATGTTTATGCATGTGTGCGAGCAAGTATATGTTCACGTGGGCGTATTCGCGCGTTTCAGGTGAAAGCGAACGTTCTGAGCGTATTTTTCTTCTCTCGGGATATTATTTCGGCTCATTGTCGGTATGGGTTTCTTACGTATCGCGACGAGTGTTTTTCTTTCCTCACGCTCCTCGAAATTCTCACTACTTGTTCGTTCTCTCTCTTTCTTCCTCCTATTTTTCACGATTTTCTACTACTCCTACTACTTCTGCCTCTTTTTTTCTTTTTTTTTAACTTCCTCTTCTTCTTTCTTTCTTCTCTACCACTTTTAGCCCGAAAGAACAATAAAAAAAGAAAAAAAGAAAAAAAAAAGAAAAAACCAAACAACCACCATTATTCTCCTCTCGCGTTAGGAAAACGAGACGGTTGTTGAGAAGACGACGATGACGACAACGACAACGTGAAAAGGAACAGCTTTCGAACTTTTTTGCGATACATTAATTCTTCTTTTTTTCTATTATTATTATTACTACGTTTTCTATCTTCTTCTTCTTCTTCTTCTTCTTCTTCTCCTTCTTCTTCATCATCGCTTTCCTCTTTCTTCGCCAAACTTTCACCTCTTCTCGACGTTATTCCGCGTGATTTGTCTTTGAAAATTGCTCATTAATTTCTTTTTCTTCTTTTGTTCTTCTTCTCTCTTTTTCTCTCTCTCTCTTTTTTTTTAATACTATCGTATTTCTAGTCTAGATTAGAAAGAGAAAGAGAGAAAGAAAAAAAGAAGAAAGGTGATAAGAGAAAACTAGTTTCGATTGGTACCAGAGATGTTGATTCGTTAAAAGGATCGTAAACGTATCGATGGGAGACGACGATCGATAATCGAAAGGTGATGAAAGAAGGGTAGTAGAATGTAGTGGAGAGGGAAGGACAGGGGGTGGGTGGAACGGTTGTCGGAGAATCGAATCGAGTCGTTAAAAGTCCGAGACTCTTTCATTTCTCTGCGGCCAGCTTCGTGGTTTGACAAGCCGGCGAAATCACTTCCGAGCCGGAAACGACGATTCTCTCACGGCTGTTTTTATCAGATATGGCTTCAAAAAGAGAGAAAGAGAGAGAGAGAGAGAGAGAGAGAGAAAGAAGAAAGAAAGAAAGAAATGAAAGCCAACGCGAGAGCGAACGCCTGAATCGGTCCGTCGGTTGGTCGGGCAAAAAAAATAATAGCGAGCGGGGATCGAGAGGGTGCCGTTAGAGGAAGAGGAAAGTCGAGTGATTACTCGCATCGATGCCCCTTCCGTTTTTCTATTTCGCTTCGTTCACCATTTTCTCTCTTGCTTTTTTTCCTTCTTCTTTTTATTTATTTACTTAAAAATTTTATTTATTTACTTTTTCTTTTTCTTTTCTTTTTTCTTCTTTCTCTCTATTCGTTCGTAAGTTTTTTTTAACTGAGCAATTTCGTTAAATCGTTGTGATATTTCTTTTATATATGTATGTATGTATGTATGTATGTATGTATGTATGTATGTATGTATAGTTTAGGTCATCGTAGACGTCTCGTAGTAGTCGAAATTAATTTCCGATTAATTAAGATCCACGATCGAAATTAATTAAGGTCAATTAAATTCGAGAATCGTTTGACGTTGGTATCTCGCTTATGTATTAACTAACAACGTTCCTCATGTTTCCAAGTTTCACCGTGTGTGACGAGACGAGGCTTTGCTTGTGCTACTGTTTAGCCTCGGTCTTGTGAGATTTAGAGCACAACGTTCTGAACAGGACGCAGAATCAGAGATTCGGTGAGACCCAAAGAGACTAAGAGGAGATAGATCGAAAGAGAAAGAGACAGACAAATAGACAGACAGACAGACAGACAGACAGACAGACAGACAGACAGACAGACAGACAGAGAGAGAAAGAGAGAGAGAGAGAGAGAGAGAGACAGAGATAGAGATAGAGATAGAGATAGATAGAAAGATAGAAGATGCATGCTGTGCTCACTGGTCCGAAACCTTTGGGCCAAGGACCCAGATGAGTATAAATGTACTTTGAGGTTAACTGGTATCCCCGTTGATACGGTTAAATAAAAGATTACTTAATCCTTATCGTCATTCGAGCGTGTTAGAAACGATTCGATGATCTTGTTACTCCATAGGGAAAATTACATTTTACAATATCTATTCGATTGCGATCGAAAAATCGTAAGTGAAAGCGTAACGTGATAGATAACGTTCTAGTGGTTCTCTTCTATTTTATTATCTTTATATGAACATAAAGAGGTAATAGATAATTTATAAGGATAAATCGTTCCAATTGACAATATTAATCTTCTATTCTTTTGAAAAATACATAAAATATATCTGTTACATCATGTTTGTCCGACATACCGAAAGATATCTTTTCAACAAGTCCCATAATTTTTATAAGATAATTTTTTATTATTAAAAATGTTTATGAACGTTACAGAAATATCGAAATTCAAAAAACCCTATATAAAAAAGAAAAAAGAAAAAGAGAAAAATTAGAAACGCAGTTAGCAGGATTACTTTCGTAGATTTCATTGCAATTTCAGTTGTGCGTTATGTTTCATTTATCACACATGTAATTAACATTTATGATTAATTATTATAAAACTCGTAGTAGCTTCTTCCAGCTGATTTAAAATTCAGCTTATATGATTCATTGAAAAAGATGTATAAGATCATTTTTAATGCATCTCTCTCTCTCTCTCCCTCTCTCTCTCTCTTTTTCTCTCTCGTGTAGCTTTTCTTCGCGCTTCAACCCTTTTTAACTGATCCCTTTCACACGACGTCCTTACTTCAGTCTTCTTCCTTCTACCCTTCTTCCTCTACGTAATAGTTTATTACGTAACGAATGTCGACGAGTAGCGAAGCCCTAGGAAGAAAAGGTTCACCAACGGAGTTGTATACGTGTGTGTGTGTGTATATTATTTACATGTACATATATTTGAGCGAGACAAAGAAGGAAGACCAAAGATATAGCCGATATAATTCCTTCCTTCTTTGTCCAGCGAATATGCACGTTGCGATCTTTGTCACGTCCTTGGATTTTATTTATGTAAGAAACCATGTTGTAACAGTTAAAACGCGAAACAAGTTTCTTGTTACTTTCCCCACAGTCGGCGAAGTCTCATTGTAGTAGTGCTTTTTGTTCGAATAAATGGAAAAAGAAGAAAAAAGAAAAGAAAAAAAGGTAACAAAAAATGTCGACGCGAAAAGACTCGTAAAGGTCAATTAGAGGGTAGTTGATTTATTTGGTTGCGAGGGTTAATTTTTTCCTTCTTTTGCTACCACGAATTCGATAAATGTGTTTGCCTGTGCTAATACTGGATTTTTTTCCTTGTCTCCCTTTTTTGTCTTTTATTTTCACTTCTTTTAATTTCTTCTTATTTTTTTTTTTTTTTCTTTTGTCGTTTTCTTCTTATACCTCACACACGATCGACCGTGTTTTGTGAATAAGTTTTTTTAAATAACTTTTTTTGTACGACTTTTTGTTTTACTAGATAGAACAAAAGTTCCTAGGCGAGTAAAAAGATCTTCAAGTAATTTCAAAGATCGCTTACTCTTTTTCCATATCGTTTAGACTGATTTTTATTTTTCAAATAGTAAAAAAAAAGTTTTACAATCTGTTAAAGGAAAAAAAGAAAAATTACTCTGAAAATTATCGAGAAAACAGAGTAATTGAATTTGAAGATCACCTAAGGACCTAATGACTTTTGGCCTACCCTATAAATATTATCTATGTTTCTCGCATATGAATTGAATCGTTTTTCTATTAACGATGAAAAAGAAAATGGCAATTTTTTCTTTTTTACTGAACAATCAATAAATGAACTCTCCTCTTGACATTAATAAAGAAGAAACAATTACCTCTGAAGAAGAAAAAAAAATTGTCAAGTATGTAATTTTCTTCGAAATAAGGATCGAGGAGCTCGATATTTATCTTTTTATGTCGATTACTATCTGGAGATCAGCGCTTGGTAATCATAACTGTACTCATGCACGTAGAGCGCAACGAGGAAGAACAGGAGTGAGGAGAGGTGAAAGAAAGGAAGAAAGAAAGGAAGACAGAGAAAGAGAGAGATACCGTAAGCGTTAATTGTGAGATCCTTAATGCCACAAACAAGTAGGCTGGCACGTGCGATTTAACTCTCGTGTTGAAGAGCGTGTCGTATCCTCTTTTCTTTCTTTTTTCTTTTCTTTTTTTTTGATTTTTCTTCCTCTATGAATTATATAAAAATTTCATCGTTGAATCTTTTATTTAAAAAAAAAAACAAACAAACAAACAAACAAGAAAGAAGAAAGAGAAAAAATGAAAGAAAGAAACGAACAAGAAGTAGATAAAATAAAATAAAAAAATAAGAAAAGAAGGATTCGAGAAAACATAAGATCTCTCTCTCTCTCTCTCTCTCTCTCTCTCTCTCTTTCCTCCATTTTTTGTCTTCCTACAATTTGCTCTTCTTCAATAAAAAAAATTTCTATCGACGATTTTTCAGGAACACACGTTAATGGACGATGTCTTTGTGCGACATCGCACAGTGATCGATTTAGCAAGCATGATTAATCTCCTTTCGCGGCTGACGTCACTTCATTACCGCACGAACCTTCTTCCTTGCCCGATTAAATAGAGTCACCAATATATAGACCGACACGTATACACGCATACGTGTGTAGTCCTGTATCGATTCGTAAAGGGACATTTAATCTCATGCTCTTCGATGTCTCCTCATACGGAATATATACGAAGATGAAGAGAAGAAAGGGATGAAGGAGAGGAAGGAGTCTTTTCTTTCGTTATTGCGTCTCTCGGAGTGACTTGTTCTTCGATAAAAATGGAGCAAAATTTAAAGAGATGGATAGAAAGAGACTTTTCTTATCACTAATTTTTTTCTTTTTCCATTATTCAACCCTCATCTTTTCTTTTTCATTTTCTTTCTTTTTCGTCTTTTTTTCTTTTTATCCCATTTTTGTTCCTTTTATTCGTGACAAAGTCTGACGATTAATTGTTCTCGGCGAGACACGAATGACTCTCTTTGCCATAGAAACGAGAGAGAGAGAGAGAGAGAGAGAGAGAGAGAGAGAGAAAGAGAGATTAACATTCTAAGGCTTCCGAGATTACTTCAAAATGACCTTGTAAAAATTTATATTGTGATCAAAGAATCGATGCGACACATACGAATTACAAAAAAGGAAATAAAAAATAAAAAATAAATTAAATAAAAAAAAAGAAGAGAAAGAGAGAGAGAGAGAGAGAAAATGAAAAGAAAATAAAAATAAAATCCCCTATGAAACCGTAAAACATTTTTCCCTTCCTTTTTATATTTTATTTTACGTTCGTAAAAGATCGAGTGGTCAAGGTAAAAAGAAAAGGATAGGTTAAACGAACGTTATTACATTCTAACGTTTGCGACCAACGCGTTCTCTTAATTTCCTTTAACGGATCGAATAAAAATATGTACGTGCGTATATATATATATATATATATATATATATATATATGTATGTATGTATATGTGTATATATATATATATATATATATATATTATACGTATATACATAAATGCACGTATATACATATATACATAGAATATCGTTCGTATGTAACTCCTTCCTTATCTTACAATAATGTTATATAGACAAGGTAATGAAATGCTTTCGAAATGGCGCGATGGACAACGAATCGCGATACGCATGCTGCTTTCCTCTCCCTCTTCTTCTCTCTCTCTTTTTGCAAGACCTAATTTCCATTTTGCCGTATATGGTCGAGGACACGATGTGCGCTAGCGAACGAACAATAAATTTGAAACATATTTTTCCTCAAGACATACACACGCAAACCCATACAAAATGGCTAAATTTAAATAATTATATTTTGTGTGCGTGCGTGCGTGCGTGTGTGTATGTGTGTGTGTGTGTGTATGTGTGTGTGTGTATAATTAATATTTAAACGTTTTTATTTATTTTTAAACCAAAACTATGATCGCATCATGCGAAATAAACGTTGAAACTTTTTTATCACCAACCAAATTACATCACACATTGTGTTAATTATTGTGTTATTACTTCTCGTTGAAACTGTAATCAAATTAATATAGAACGAATTATGAATGAATTGTACGTCAAGTTTTATTGTCATGAAAATATTGATATGTATATAATAAGTGCATTTTGAATTCTTAATCCATTGTTAGAGGTTACGATAATTCTTGTTTCGGGCACGTGCATTTTTTCTTGATTGCTTTTAAGATAACAATTTTTTATAAATATATATATATATATATATATATATATATATATATATGAAAAATTTGCACGCAAATTTTTTATTGCACGTATTTTACAATAATCATATATCAATCCCCAAAACAGAAAATGTTCATTTCGATTTATTTGATCGGTATTTGTATCAATTAATGATGAATATACTGTAAAATAAATAATCGATATATATGAATATTTTAATTAATATAAATAATTAAGTATTAGGATTGCGTAAATTATATTATAAATATACTAATCGCATTTATTTTATATACTTACCCGTTTAAAAATACTGATTAAATAGATGATTTGATCAGAACTTTAACGATCGTGCTAATACATGGAAAATTTTGTTGAGATGACTATAGTTTTCTTTGGTATACAACGAGCGTTAAACGTTCAATGACTACAATCATTATTTTTAGCGATACACCGAACGTTAAACGTTGAATGACTACATTCATTTCCAATAAGAAAAAATTTAAGAATCGTAGAATGAGAAGGATCTCGAAAAGTATTTCTAATTTGATTAGAAACAGACAACATGTGAAAGTTATAGATAGTATTCTTCAATCAATCTCGAAAGCTCGACCGGGTAAATCTTCGCGATGAAACCTATTCGCTCATCTTCGTAATTGCGTAAGACTGATTCATAGGATGACAACATAAAATGACCTCGAAAATGCCAGGAGAGTCTTGTTAGACAAAACGATTGTATGCAATAGAATACGCAGGTGTAATTCCGTTCTAAAATAAAATATCTTTGTTTAATTAGTTTCATCGTTACAGACGTTCGAGCATTAATATAATGTATACTTTCAAGTTAATTGCAAGAGCGAGAAACTTTCTTTCGTTTTCTATCGTTTTTCGAATAGAAAAAGAAAAATTTATTATATAAAGAATTGTTTTTATTGCTTTTCTTAGGGTGATTTTTTATCGTTTCCTCTCTTTTTCTTTTCTTTTTTTTTTTTTTTCTTTACTTAGTAAAATTATTCTTGGCAAATTCATTTTAATTTTATTAACCCTTTATTACGGCATATAACTTTGATGGCGCAGGACTATGTGACCCTTCTCCTTTTTTTAAATCTTCGCTCCGCAAGATCACTCATTAATTAATACTATAAATTTTTTATGTTTCGTAAATGTAATTAATATTTAGTATATTATACTAATTTAATGTAGTATATATTATATAATATAATATATTATATTATATCGCTAATATAATACAGTATACTTTAATATAATGTAATATATTATATTATATCAATACTTGTTCTATTATACTAAATATAAAAATTACAATGCAAGTATATAATATAAAAACTATTTTACATTATATAATTCTTCTCGTAATATAATAAAAAAGAATCACCCTGATTGATATAATAAATCACCCCTGATTGATATCTTTTATATTTGGTATTTTTTACAAGTTATACTTTCAAAAAAAAAATCGATTTCGAAAAAAAAAACAAGAACGAAAAATACGATTTTTTTTTACATGTACTTGTAAATATTGCGATAATAGTCGATACTTGGAGCTCAGTGTCAATGTATATGAGGATAAGTTTCTTCGGTAATTATCGTAAGAGGCACTTAACGTAGCACTCCCACGTTGTCTTTTTTCTTTCTTTCTTTTTTCTTTTTTGTCTTTTTCTTTTTCTTTAAAGGCCGAGGCCCTCCATTACTCATGACGAGTAATACGCAACTTCATTTTCGAAGGCACCGCTCGCTCGTGTAGTCTCGACCGATTCGACGCGTGTAACGCATATCGCGTAATGTCTTACGTCGCTTTAAAATCTAATCTCGATTTCGTTTTTTACTTTTTTCCTTCTCGAACAATGCCGCAAAATTTCAACTGCTTCAGATTCTTCGATCGGACTGATAAAAACTTCGAGCAGAAAGAACGTGTTCCAGAACAACGGATCGATAATCATTTATCCAACACTTATAGTTAGTAACGAGTTAAATAATTTTGAGGATGGCTTTTTCTTTTCTTTTTCAATCATTTTAACACAATCACAAATGATTTTTGCAGGGACCCGATCGATCATGGTCTATTTTAATTAATTAAATTAATCGTAATTAAAAATCTTTATTAAAATAGACGATCGTTTCGAAGACCCTCTGTCATGACATTAATAAATAATTTTTATTCTTTTAATTTTTTTTTCTTTATATTCGTATATAATTTTAATATCATTAAAAATGATTTTTTTTATAGTTACAAAAACGAACGACTGACTGTAATTAACAATTGTTATTAGAATAAAACGTAATTATTTCATTGCATCACGACGTTAATAAAATATTTATATCTTTGTTTCTTTTTTTTATAATTTTAATATAGTTAAAAATGTTCTTTCTTTTTTTTTTTCTTTTCCTTCATATAAAGAGGAAAATTATTTCGAGGTCATCGTGGCATGACGGTAATATTATTTGAAAAATAAACGATTACTTTCGTGGGATTTTCCGATATAGGGCAAGCTCTGATCGTCGTTCATGTAAACAATAATAAACGATCGACGTGGATCCCCGATATCTTGACAGATCGACAACAATTCAGTTGATCTTGGTACTTCTTCAAGTATAGACATAAATTTCTCGTTCTAACAACAAGTGAAAGATCGCTACAATTCTAAGGCAATTAATTTTCCATAATATTACACGTTACATTAGACTCGACTGTAAGGATTTATAAGACAAACCTGTTCAATTACTCACGAATGTTAAATAATATTTCATATCGGTTCTCTATCACGTTTCTAACAGCAACTTCATTCTTATATTTAACTTTTCTACGTTTTATTTAAATTTTCTGAAATGACGTCTTATTAGATTTTAGAAACGACTAAGAAAAGTTTCTACATTCATCGTATTACGGACATTTAAATAAATAATGACCATTGTTAATACTTTTATGATAATGCTGTACGTAGAGAAAATAAGTCGAAATTAAAAAAAAAATAAAAAAGAAAAAAGAGAAGAACGATAAAAAATGAAATAATAAATAATAATAAAAAGGGACGTTCATTCGATAAGTACATTATTATAATTGTGAATATAATTTTTATTTCATAAAAATGATATAAGAAATTTATATAAACTTTTTTTATAACCCGACATTTTTAAAAATTGTTTTAGGGGTGTTGGAGATGGCTGCCACGGAGAGTACTATTCGATTTAGCGGGCACACGTTGGATAAAGCTACCAAGGCCAAGGTAAGAAGAAAATCTCTTGAAAAATCTGGGCCATTTTTTCTCTCTTTCTCTCTCTCTCTCTCTCTGCCTTTCTCTACCAAATCTTCCTTCTCTTACAAATCGTATTTTATCTTTTCTTTATCTCTCTCTTTCCCTCTTTCTCTCTCTCTCTCTCTCTTTCTCTCTCTCTCTCTCTCTCTCTCTCTCTCTCACTCTCACTCTCACTCTCACTCTCACTCTCTCTCTCCCTTTCCGTCTTTTTTCCTTTTTTTCACACTTCACAAAAGAAAATAGAGATCGATCGAACAAAGTCAATTTATCTTGAACATCAACGAGACTTTCTCGATAATTACAAAGTAAACTTGAAATGGTTATCATTCTCCCCTCTCTTCGTCCCGTCTGCATTATTTTTATTTCAAATCAGGAACAGTTTTTCTTGTGTGATTGTCTTATCGACCAATTAACCTGTCTGTTTTTATTTATAAAATCAACTTCGATAAGATCGTACATATTAATGGAATATTATTCTTAAAAAGTAAATCTTCGAAAAAAAAAAATAAATTGAAATAAATAAACAAACAAAAAATGATCGAGTGCAATTCTCACTTTTTTTATTTTTCCTTTTTTCATTTTTAAACCATCAAACGATCATGTTTGAAATATTATTAATGAATTATTATTAATTCAATAATAATTAATAATGCGATTTAAAAATAATGAATACAAGTCTAATATAAAAAGGAAATATATTTTATAAGAATTAGAACAGGAAAGTATTAATTGAATTAAAATGATTATTTTAGACGATTGAAAGATTAAAAGTTATTCTTTTCCTTTTTTTTTTTTGTTTCGGAGTTATTTGATTATTAATACCGACGAGATATTAACAAAAAAAAAAAAAAAAAAAGAAAGAAAGAAAAAAAAATAGTATCGATCGATCGATAATCTCATGCTAGCCGCGTGTAGGAAAAACAGGAAGCTTCCTTTTAAAAAATTAAAGCACTTAGCTGTTCCTCTCGTATCTCTTTCTTTTTTTTTCCCTCAGGTAACGTTGGAGAATTATTACAGCAACTTAATAGCCCAACACATAGAGAGGAAGCAGAGGCTAGCAAAGTTGGAGGAATCATTGAAGGATGAGGGCCTTTCGGAACAACAAAAACAGGAGAAGAGATTGCAGCACGCCCAGAAAGAAACAGAATTCCTGCGATTGAAGAGGTCCAGGCTTGGCGTCGAAGATTTCGAACCACTGAAGGTCATCGGTAGAGGAGCCTTCGGCGAGGTAAAAATGTCACCAGTTTTTCCTTTCTCAAGCTGCTAAGATTATTTTTGTTCTTTTCTCAATGCTATTATTATCATCGTTATTATTATTAACATCGTACTTTTAAGGATCATAAAACTTGAAAATCGAAACGAAGTTTCTGTTAAAACGAAAATTTCATTTAACCGCGTGAACGAACTTTCTTCGTTAATATGTCTACTCGTTTGAAAACAGGTGAGACTGGTACAAAAGAAGGACACTGGTCACGTTTACGCTATGAAAATACTGAGGAAAGCAGACATGCTAGAAAAGGAACAAGTTGCTCACGTCAGAGCTGAAAGGGACGTCCTCGTCGAGGCTGATCATCAGTGGGTCGTCAAGATGTATTACAGTTTTCAAGATCCCATTAATCTTTATCTAATAATGGAATTTTTACCGGGCGGTGAGTTCTTTGCTAAGGGAAAAATCTTTTCTTTCATCGTTAATATATAATAGACGATGACGTTACAACATCGATTAATATATTATCTTTGTTATCTTAATAATAATCTTAATTAATAGGCGACATGATGACGCTTCTTATGAAGAAGGATACGCTATCCGAAGAGTGCACGCAATTTTATATTTCCGAAACGGCGTTAGCCATCGACTCCATACACAAATTAGGTTTTATTCATAGGTAAAGATTCTATTGGAAGATATAAACGATATTCGTGGAACGATTTTGACGTATATCCGTTTACTTTAATCACAGAGATATTAAGCCAGACAACCTATTGTTGGATGCACGGGGCCACATAAAGCTGTCTGATTTCGGGCTGTGTACGGGATTGAAGAAATCCCACAGGACTGATTTTTATCGAGACCTAAGCCAAGCTAAACCTTCCGACTTCAGTACGTAATTATCGAGAATTTTATTTTATCTCTTATCTAATCGTTACGACGTTATTCAATTTCGATATCGATCGGTATTGTACAGTGACGTCGTGTGGAAGTGGAAGCGGAGGTGCTATGGATAGTAAAAGAAGGGCTGAAAGTTGGAAGAGAAATAGAAGAGCTCTCGCTTATAGCACAGTTGGAACACCCGATTACATCGCTCCCGAAGTATTTCTACAAACTGGTTACGGGCCAGCTTGCGATTGTTGGTCTCTAGGAGTCATCATGTATGAAATGCTTATAGGTCTGACATCAACTATCAATTATCCTTTAACAATCTTGATCTTATACGTAAGATCGTAAGTTTCAAAAGAATTTACATTCGTTCCAATGACATAATATATAATATATTCTTGGTTGTTCCAGGATATCCACCATTTTGTAGCGAGAATCCTCAAGAGACGTATAGGAAGGTAATGAATTGGCGAGAGACGTTGGTCTTTCCACCCGAAGTGCCCATAAGCGAAGAGGCTAAGGATACCATAATCAGATTCTGTTGCGAAGCCGATAGAAGACTAGGTAGACTAATATACGATCAAATGATACGATATTGTTCGATCGCGCATTCTATAGACATCATCCTTAACATTGCAATACTTGAACGTGCTTAGGATCTCAAAGAGGTATCGAAGAACTCAAGTTAGCTCCTTTCTTCCGCGGTGTCGATTGGGAACACATAAGAGAGAGACCAGCTGCGATCCCGGTCGAAGTACGATCCATCGACGACACATCCAACTTCGACGAGTTCCCAGACGTAAAGTTAGAGATACGTAAGTCTATACATATATTATAAACTAGCGTTGAACACTCGAACGATATAGCCTTAACCTTCGAGAGTTGCTCGCTGGTATATCGGATATCGTTGGCTCTCGTATACGTCAGCCACTTGCTATCTGTTTCTCTGATAAACGTTCGTTAGTTCTCGATAAATGCTCTAAAGCTTTGCTCGTCGTTCTTACGTTCTTTTGTCATTTCGCTTTTTTACAATTTAAACGTTCGTGTCAAAGAAAGAAAAAAAAAAAAAAAAAAAGAGAAAAAAGTTCGAAAGCTGACGTTCGAGTAAATGCTTGATCGGAAAGATTCGTTTGATTTCGAGAGAAATTATATGTACAAAAAAAAAAAAGAAGACAAAGAGAAAATAAAATTCTGTAGATATTTCACGAACTATGAGAAACTAACCTTCCTTGTCTTCGAATCTTCGAATCGCGTATATAACTATTTCATTATCGAAAAAGAGAAAGAAATAAATGAAATAAAAAAATTAAAAAAAGAATAAAAAATAAAAAACAAAACAAACAGACGGATTATATTACAGCGTCAGCACCAATGCCACAGGACGGTGAGGTGATCTACAAGGATTGGGTGTTCATAAACTACACGTTCAAGCGTTTCGAAGGTCTCACGCAACGGGGAACGCCAACGAAAAAATAGCAACCCCCGATACCTTGCTCCAACATCAGCAGTCAGCAGAGCGACACGATAGGAGGAGTAGGAGGAGGTGGAGGTGGAGGTGGAGTTCCGGCCTTGGTACATCATCCTCATCATCATCCACCGTTGTCCTCAACAACGTCGCGATCTACAGCAACGGCAACAACATTAACAACATCATCGACAACAATAACATCATCAACAACAACAACAACAACAATAGACGATTAAAAATAATTTCTCTTCGTCTTTCGTCTAAGACGTTCTCTCTCTCTAACTTTCTCGTCCTTACAAAAAAAAAAAAAAAAAAAAAAAAAAAACACAAAGTGCATACGTCCTGCATAACGTGTTGATTCCGATAGGACGAGCACATCGAGGAGAACAATTTTATTGCAATTCTCGGAAAGGAATAATAATGACGAGGACAATGCAGATATGACAACGTTGATGCGTTGATCATGAGAGAACCCGGAGAATGAAATTGAGAGAGGAGGAGGAGAAGAAGGAGGAGGAGGAGGAGGAAGATGACGACACAAAAAGAGGAAAAGAAAAAAAAAGAAAGCAAGTGCAACGCAAGAGAAAAAAAGAAATTAGGAATTTTGAAAAAAAAAAGAAACAAAAACAAATATAGACATTTCGTTTATGCTAGGATTGATTTATCGGACTTTCTTTCTTCTTTATTAGTACTATAAGCTCTCTCTTTCTCTTTCTCTCTCTCTCTCTCTCGTTCTCTTTCTCTCTTTCTCTCTCTCTCTTTCTTTTTTCTCTCTCTATTTGTTGTACGACAAAGATTGTCGAAAAAGAAGTCGTAGAGGGGAGAGGGAAAGTTTCGGGTCCCAAAATGATTCTCGTGTACGTCGAAGAAACTAATTACGTTTAAGCGTTTAGAATTTTAGAATCGTTTATTACATTTCTTTTTCTTCTTTTTTCTGTTTTTATTTCTTTTTCTTTTCTTTTTTTCTTTCTTTCGTTTCATTCGTAGGAAACGTTAACTCGTCAGAGATAAATAATGATCGAGCTGTCGAATGTAAAGCTCTCTCTCTCTCTCTCTCTCTCTCTCTATCTTTTTCTCTCTCTCTTTCTCTTTCTCTTTCTCTCTCTTCGAAGGTCATTTGTATAAGTGCATGCTGTGATACGAAATTGTTTAAGAGTGCTACGCGATACTGCTTTCGTGTGGCCGATAGTTTCATTTTCCTTCTTCATTCTTTTTTTTTTTTTTTTTGTTCTTTTCGTGTTATTCCTTCTTTCTTCCTTCTTTCTCTTCAATCTCTTTTATTATAATAATCGATCTTAACTATGTCCCTGTATCATCGAATTTTGTCTCGTTTATATCAGAGATTTATGGATAATAATGTATACATCGTTGATAGAGAGTTTAATTGAATTTTTAGAATGTTACTTCGCTTATTTGTTCTTTTCTTTCTTTTTTTTTTCTGTTTTTTTTTTCTTCCTTTCTTTTTTCTTCGTACGAGAATACTTCGTCGTTGAAAAATATTAGGCGAAGCAATCATTTCGAAGTCAGTATATCAATTTCACGTTTTATTTATTTTCGTTATGTATTATTAGATAACAGCGATATCTAATAATAAGATTTGTTAATGTTTAGAAAATGTATGTAAGCCACGCTTTTTGGAGATATCGAGGGAGATATCGAAATTCAGTATAGTAACATGTTAAAAAATTAAAGAAAAAAGAAGAAAAAGAAAGAAAGTAGATAGAAAATGTGCGATTTGCTTTATGTGGATGATATGTTTCAGGAGAAAAATAATTTCGAAAGAAAAAAGAAAATCGAAAGTTTAGGTTAGTAGTTTTGAAAAGTCGTTGATAAAAGATCTCTTTTCTAAATTAATTTGTCCTGCGTTAATTTAATGATTGATTCATTTCCTTTGTTTTTCTTTTTTCTTTTCTTTTGTTTAATCGCGATATAATAGATCTCAATGCATAGATCTCAATACGTGGCGAATCAATTAGGATTATTCTCTGTTAATTATACCGTACACCTTAATCGTCAATTATTTACCAATGATTATTATATATGAATAATTTATCGGGCAAAAAGAAAAAAGAGAAAATAATATTCTTGTTTTCTTTCTAAAAAAAAAAAAGAAAAAAAAAGAAAAAAAAATGAAAAAAAAAATGAAATTACACACTCCGGGTCTCTCTCTCTCCTTCACTGTCACTGCGTCATCACTTTCGTACACGTCCTTTTTTCCTCGCACGCTTCCTCTTTCTATATAATAATTACGAATTACGATTGATTAATCGATTAATTAAGGTGTACGGCACTAAAAGAAAAAAAAAAAAGAAAAGAAAAGGCAAAAAAAAAAAAGAAAAGAAAAAAAAGAAAAGAACGTTCCTAAGAGAAAAAAAATGTCTACACATGGAACAAAACGCGTGAGATGGAAAAACCGAGATGACCGATAGAGTCACCATTGTGAAAAAAACGAAGAAGAAGAAGAAGAAGAAGAAGGATCATTTCAATAAAGAGGAAAACGAAGATGAAGAAGAAGAAAAGAGAAGATAAAAGAAGAAGGAAGATGATGAAGACGAAGACAGACAAATTTATCCTACTAATCTACCACCGAGAACATGCAAGAATATAGAGGACACGCGAATATGCTTTTCTTTTAAATAAATAAAATAAACAAAAAAAAATTAATAATAATAATAATAATAATAATAATAATAATAGTAATAATAACAATAATAATAGTTATTATAATAATTATAATAATAATATTAATAATAATAATAAAATCGCACCGCGAAACCGAGTCGCAAGATTAATTAAATGTAAGTTTTTTCTAGTAGTTCACTTTGACCGCCCAGGGCACACCGGTATGAATATTTAAAACTATAGTATAAAATAACGATATAAAAAAATAGTTAATGTTTAAGAGAGGCGACATACCGAGAGTACCTATTATACAATACATACACGAATAAGCACGCACGAAACGTATCACCGATGGAACGAAAATGTAAAGAGAACATTTAAAGGAAAAAAAGGAAATAAAAAAACAAGAAGAAAAAAAAGAAATTCATAACAACAAAAAAAGAAGAGAAATTATAGACGGAATATAACGTGAAGAATTATACTCCTCTCTCGTACGTTCCGGCGTGACTGAATGGATTAAGATGCAAATCTTTTATTAATAAATCATAATCGCCTGTGTGTATATTCGACGAGAAATTAGTTTCATACGACCCGAATGCCCCTACGTATTCTCTTAAAAAAAAAAAAATAATAATAATAATAATAATAATAATCATTAAACAGATTAAATAAAAAGAAATAAGAGGAAGAAGAAGAAAAAA
>NC_057686.1:4098573-4116073 GCF_014466175.1 Vespula pensylvanica
ACTTGGCTTAACGTGCTTAGAGCCGATATATATATAATATATATAAATAAATAAATAAATATAAAAATGAGAATAAATAAATAAAATATTATTTAAATCGATTTACACGATTAAAGTCACAGCTGCGTTTAGGAATCGTTCGTAAGGGAACGTTGACCGCGAAGGGCGAATAAGAAAGGCGAAAGGGATAAAAAAAAAAAAAAAGAAATAAAGAAAGAGAGTAGAGAAAAATTCATGTCAAGTGCGAGTGCGGATATTTTATGGTAGGCTTGTGATTAAATGAAAGAAATATTGCCGAGATGATATATCCAACCTGGGGGGGGAGGAAAGGATGTATAAAGAGAAGAAATATTGCTTTCCACATGCAGAATATACTATTGTAATTATGTCGTTAATAAATTGTTTTTTATTTTAATTTCCGCGTTTTCATTTTGGCGCAGGTAATGGCGAACAAACGATAACACGATAAGACACACTTGGTTCGATTAATAATGCATTTAGAAAGATATAGCGAGAAATGCATTTTCTTATAATCATAGCGACAAGAAGTTTAGTCATTTGCTAAGTACAAAGAGCCTACCACGCGACACGCTCGACTAGTTGGTGTTTATTAAACGATCTCGAAAATAAATGTATTTTTGACGGGAGAACTCTCGTAGTGATCTGTTATTCTTAAGTAGTAAAATTAGTGCAATGAATTTATTAAGCAGACATTTTGTCTTTTTCTTTTTTATTTTTAAGATTATGAGAACTTCAAAGAATGTGTATCAGTTTTAAGAGCAATTAAATTTGGAGCCAAAACAATTTATTTGAGTGCTGCCATCTCGTATTTTGTAACATAATCCTTTTATTGCGTTTTCTTACGATACTGCAGATACCGGTAATCGTTAAATAAGGCATAATCGGTTTTTACCGACTGCGATTACCAACGGTCAACACCGGTTATGTTTATCGACGGTAACTAGATGGCAGCACTTAATTTCACTGGCCGGAAATATTTAAATGCCGATTGTGCATGCTCGCGGCAATGTACTAACGAGGTTATGTTATGAAACTTTTAATAGTATAGTAATATGCCTAAAAAAGTAATTATTGTGAGAATTTTTTTTTCAATAATATAGTACAGTTTTTGTTATCAAATATTTGTTTATAATTATCTTGAATTGTGTTGTAGGTGTGACTGTGATATTAGAATTTCATTAAATTATTATTTCGTATTATTTTGTTGTGTAACAAACATGTCATTGATCTACAGTAAATTATGCTCAACTATTTTGGTAGAACATTTTGGTCCTATTGTACAGCGTGTAGGAAATGATCTTTTTATACACGGTAGCAGATCGTTACATCTTATTCGACAGAGTACTCGTCTTCCTCTTGTTAAGGTAAAAATTTAACTTTTGAAATATATCAAGATTTATTCAGTTTCATTAACGAAATCTTGTAATGATTTTTAGGTAAAGGAATCCTTATGCACTCTTATTAAATACGGACTTGTAAATTATTATCAAAATGAAACACGTACAGAATATACTTTATTACCAGACAAAATTATTTTAATGCTTCGATATCCAAGGTATTTTAATGGTTTATATGATACAATGATATCTATGTTTATTTCATAAATATATTTAATCTTACAGGTACATGTTTTTTGTAAAAAATGTATGCGGAGATCAGTCGGAGATAATGCTGGAGGAAGTGCTGAAAAATGGATCTTTAACCGCGTCGCAGACTATAATAAATGCATATAAAAAAATTCAACACTCTTCTAGTAAGCATTTTATCCACATAATTATTTTACGTTATTTACAGGTAATTAATAAACCTTTAATTACAGATGCATGCGGTAATATGCAACCATCTGTATCGTCTTTGAAAGATAATTTTGATTTATTAGTAAAAAATCAATTTCTTATGCGCGATTTGTGTACAAATACGAAAAGTGACATAGATGAAAAGCCAAATTTTGATATGCCACAAATTAATTTAAAAGCACTGGAGAACCTAATTCAAGGAAAGGAAGATGATCCTAATGACACTAAAATATACTGGAAAGTTAATTTCGATCGATTTATTCAGGATTTTAGGTGAATCGTTAAGAAATGAAAAGAATTTCAATTGTTTCGAATAGATTTATTAAAATACTGTTTATCATAGGGACCAGGTTATCGTGTCAGCTATACGTACAAGATTCGATGAGAATGCTGGAGAGTTAATGAGACAGTTACTTTTTCTGATGTACTTGAGAACAGCATCGTGGGCAGATACATCTAATCCCATTCCATATATCGAAATAAAAGATGTAATAAAAAAATTAAATTATCCAAGGCTTATACAATATCTGGACCAATATTTGAATCTTATCGGTATGGAATAATATCTCACAAGTAGTTCGATCAAACGTTATAATCGTAATATAAATATTTTTTATTTTTATTTATAGCAACAATATATGATTCTAGATGACGATACGAGTCAATTTATAAGGCGTGTAGGAGATTCGGGTGGCGGACAATACAGTATAAACATGAAGGAAGCTTTTAATCAATTAGCGTGGACAACATTAGAAAATATCGTAATGGAACGTTTCGGATCGAAAGCAGCCAGAATTTTTCGGTAGTTTATTTAAATTGATTATTCGTATTCGATTCGTCGAATATAATTCGCACAGATTTTCTTTATTTTTTATTTTTTTTTATCGACAGATTGGTACGTAGTAAAAAATTTGTCGAACAAGAACAGATTCAACAGTTAGCTATGATACCTGCAAAAGAGGCGAAACATTTGACGTACACGTTGCTCCAAGAGAATTATTTGCAAATGCAAGAAATGAAAAAGGCTGGTCCTTCGTCAGCACCGACGAAAACATTTTTCTTATTTCACATAGACTTGGATCAGGTTGTTCAAATGGAAATCGAGCATTGTTATCACGCTTTGTACAACATCATGCAAAGAAGAGATCACGAAGCGACAACTAATAGGCGAATGATAGACAAACAGTTGCGCATGCAAACGCTTACGAGCAATTTAAAAGAACACGGAGCTACCGAAGAACAGTTGGCAGAGGTGCGTACATTAAATATAATAACGTTAGAGATAAAATTTCGTAATAATTTATCCCTCATGTTTTTGATAGATCGCCGAGATGATGACACCATCGGAGAAACAGCATTTGGACAAAGTGCAACACGTGATTAAGAAATTAGGTGCTACAGAATTACAAATAGATGAGACTTTATTTTTGTTAACTATGTACGTGCGTTATCACTAAAATCGTATAATTTGTTTGTAAATATTCGATGAATATCGTTAAATATTACAAATTTAATTGTCATCTTGATAATTAGCGTAAGAACTTTTTATATGTCGTATTGTAGATAATATTTAAACAAAACAAATTAATCCAAGTTTGTATTAAAACAACTTAAATAAGAAACAAATGCATAGAGATAGATAAGTACGTGTATGTATATCGAAATATTGTGTAAAAGTAAAAAGAAAAGGGAGAATTGGTACTCGGATAGAGGCTGAAAAATCGAAAAGCAATCGAGTGTCTTGTCGCGTGAAATTTTTATCACCCGGTATAACAAGTTGAAAATTGAAACGACAAAGTCATAAATGACAAGTCAAAATGACACATGACTACCTCACGTTAGTCAATACATGGGCGTACCTAATGTTACTTTTACTTGGAGGTCGATAAAAGTTCTTCGAGCGATCATATCCACGATGAGCATGATCGGTTTGATTATGGTGCTTGCTGCCGTAGTATGGGCAATAAAACTTAGACGAGACATCGGCGATTATCTTAATCTCGTAGTGCCAGGTTAGTCGATTCTTCGAAGAATCCAATTAGAAATAAAGATAACTTTTGTTAACGTAGTAGTTGAAAGTGGAAGGATATTTAAATGTAAAAAAACAAATCGTTAAAATTATAACGCCGTGGGTTAACGAGCAGATCACGACGAGCAGGTGATGGACACCTCTGGCCAACTGTGATAGTCGTCGCAGCTGTACCCTGTGCTCCTGTTTATATACTTGGACTGAAGGCTTACCTTTGTCTTCCTCTTGCCACGCCAAAAACTAAATTCGAAGAGAACAACAAAAACGAATCCGATGACGAGGAAAATTCAGAGAACTCGGACATTCGAAATTCTGACGACGACGAGGACGACAAGAACAACGGGCACGAAGCCAATCGTATATTATTCTTACACGCGGTCCTCTGTTTGATATCCGGATGTCTCGTCGCTGCCATCAACGTTGCCTGTTTTCTAAGATCCAGCACCTTCCAACAAAAGATCCGTGAAGATAGTATGATCGAAGCTATGGAGAATTATGCGAACGACGATGGAGTTAGATCGTGCGTCGATGCCGTACAAATGGAGTTTCAATGTTGTGGGAGCGAAGATTATCGCGATTGGTTCCGTGTCAGTTGGGCTAAAGTATCAATGGACTATTTTGACTATGAGGATTATAAACGTCAGCAGGAGGGGCAGTGGGTATAATCGGACCGATTATAATCTCTGTTCTATCGATATCGAAACGTTTAAGATTCGTGATCGAAGTTGTATATTGATCGGTATATTTTATGTTTCGAAAGATCGACGAAAAACGACGAAGCCCGGATAACAACCGTCAAGGATGTACCATTTTCTTGCTGTACCAACAAAATCGTAGAACCCTGTGGACATCGAGAAATCCTCCAAGCTAGTCAAGTTTGTAACTTTGATCCTAATAACGAAGAGACCGTTTGGAACGTTGGATGTCGTTCGATCATCTTAACGCACGCAAGAGTCATCGGATTCTTTTTGATATTTTTCCTATTATTCCTCTCACTTTATCAGGTTCGTTGGTTAAACGATATAACGCCTCTTAAAATCCTTATAGAATAAAATCGTAAATTTTATAGAATAAAATCATTTTTAGTTTATACTAAGCGCACTGTCGCGTCTAGTTCAGACTGCATACAGCAATGAATTTTATATCGGCCCAGAGAAGATGTACTATCGCGCTTGGATTTTCAGTAGCATATCGAGCCCTCATTCAAAGTGTCATGAAAATTTATCGCAGGAGTCCGACGAAGAGACCCTAGAAACGCGATCTCTCGTGAAAGAAACATTGGAATCGCCCAACTTTCGTTCTGAACACAAAGTTAATCATTCGGGCGAATGGAAACGTCAGCAGGAGCACGAATTTGTGTTTACTCCGCGTGGATCGGTACAGCTGGTACAGATCGATCGTCTTCGAAAAGTCAAATCTAGTCCAACTTTGTCGAAAAATGGTACGTCCGACATAAATCAGAAAAAGAGTAAAGTAAAGACGTATCGTTATCTGCCGGTTTCAACCGATGAACATGATCAAGAAAGATTACTGGATGATAATAAAATTTTCATTGAAAAAAATGAGAGGTCTATGAAAGCGAATTTGAAATCTCGAGAAAAATTGACGACCAAGACACCGAACTTAATGCTCGCACCTATACCACCCCCATTTCCTCCTCAATCCGAAGAGTACGAAGAGAAACGAAATTTTCGTGAGAATTTTAACAAAAACGAAGAATTTTCATGCACGATACTGCGCCCTACGGTTCTTCGTTTCTCTACTACCGATAATACGAAAAATAAAATAGATAAGGAGTTGACTTCAAAACCGAGCAAATTGGATCGAAAAAAATTATTAGAAAAGTTCGAAAGAATTTTGAATACCGAGGAAAAAACTCGTAGAGAATGCGGCGGAGCTGATTTTCCAAGGTAAACATTTCATAACTTATTAATTTCTTACGTCTCTCTCTCTCTCTCTCTCTCTCTCTCTCTCTCTGTTTCAATTAGCTCATTAAAATGTTATCAATCCTTCTAATCGTCATCGATTTTAATCGATCGGACAGACCTTGGGAACAGCTGGTCAAACGAAGTATCGAGTCTACCGAAAAGAAAGATCACGAAGATCATCGAATAATTCAAAGTCCAAGAGTAAGCGAGAAGAGTAATGTTCTATCAAGATTTAATCCAACCGACGCCTACGATCGATTTCGTGGCACACTACAAGACACTTTGTCAAGAAGGGAGAATCCCAATTCCCAGTTTAATAACGTTAAACGATTCACGAAACCTGGAATATGTGCCTGCTGCGTGAAACGTAATAGAAACTTTGGCAGATCCTCAAGATGCAAAATTCAACAGACGTCATATGGTTATTCTATTGATCCTGAAGATTTCAGGATTGTTCAACGAAGAAACTTACTCCCAGATATTCCTTGTCCACCAACTCCACCTCCACCGATATCATTAGCACCGCCAGCACCTCCAACATCTCCACCTTTGCATTCTCACACATCACCGTGTTATCCAAGACCAACTTTGATCAGACAACAGCAACGAGAACAGCGGAGACAACGGCAATGCCATCCATGGAATTTTCGAAGGAATTTTGTTTGTAATCATCAACCACCACCGTGGACGTTACCTACCTTATTCGCATGTCCCTCGAATTTCAATGCAAGCTCGAATAACAATTGCATCCATTGTCAAGGACGAAACTTTCCTACGACCAACAAGGGATACTCTACGTTCAAACAGAACGATACGATTAAAAAGTATCGTCGTTTTATGGATTGAATTAGAATTATGAATCCGGTGGGAGATCCTTTTTTATTATCCTTTTTTTTATTTTTCTTTTCCTTTTTTTTTTTAGACTTTTAGACCAAAGAAAGGTATTAACGTATTCAGAAGATGAAAGATACAGCGGCAACATACAATATTCTGTTTATTTGCCGAGAAGTAAAATACACAGGCATTTGTTATATAATATAATAATAATAATAATAATAATAATAATAATAATAATAATAATCATGTCGGTACTGTCGAAGAATTCTTCTTATTACCATGATTTCTGAAATACATCTAGCAACGCATTGGTACTAAAAAGAGAGAAGCTTAATTTAATGGTTTATCTCGATTATTTAAATGTCCACGCGTGTACGCGTATACGTGTTGTGTGTATGTGCATTTACACACGTACACGGATAGGCACGAGCACTCTCTCACTCATCATCCTTCGCTCTCGAGAAACCAATCGATCGATCATTCTTGTTTCTTCTCTTTCTCTCTCTCTCTCTTTCTCTGTGTCATTCGTTCCCTCTTTCTCTCCCATTCATAGACTAATATAAAGTCTCTCGTCTCACCTTGCAACATTTGCAACGGTGGTCCCAGTAAATCGATCTCGAATTGAGCACGCACTCGCAATGAGATCTCATGATAACGTGGAATTTTTCTTTTTTGGTTGATCTTATCAATTTTACGATACATGTTTTTCTTTCTCCTTTTTTTCTCTTTTTTCTTTTTTTTTTTTGCGTAAGTAAAAAAGGATATCTCGTTTGAAACTTAAAGTGGAACGAAAATAGAGATCTCGAGAGAGAAAGAAAAGGAAGAAAGAAAGAAAAAAAAAACCGTAACACGCTTAATTTCCATTCACAGAGTTGGAAATCCAAAAGAGAAAGAAAGCGAGAATAGTTAACGAACGCGAACCTGAAAACTGGGCCAAACCCAACATCGCAAGATAACAGAAAAAAAAAAAGAGATAATGAAATATGCTCGTCTATTTTCAAACGAATTTAAGTCTCTCTATCTATCTATGTATCTTTCTCTCTCTATCTCTCTTTTTAATTTTAATCCGTTTTGTCAAACCTGAGACTAATCGAATATATGTATACATACGTATACACGTTTATATACATACGTATGTACATATTTGCAATATTCCACGCGCATTGGATCTCATCGCGAAAGATAAGAGCTGTCATTTTTTATCATTTATATATATATCGCTCTCTCTCTCTCTCTCGTTCTCACAAAATTCGTTGAAGTGTATCGTTAATTAGGAGGCAACCTAATTCGGACAAATTGCAAAACACTGTGCGATGGTTCGACTCGAGAGAGCAACACTAATCCTCGTTTTTGTATTTGGTAATTCTTTTTTTTTTTTACTTTTTTTTTTTATTATTTTTTTTTATTACTTTCTTTCTTTTTTATTTTACAGACATACTTCGTTCGACCTACTATTAATATACGATACCAAAAAGTCGGCACATACATTCATTCTGATCACTTCGATACAAAGGCAGTGATCTCTCTCGAGTAACCATAGCTCTCTATCACTTCTCTCTCTTTCTCTCTCTCTCTCTCTCTCTCTCTCTTTTTCTCTCTCTCTTTTTCTCTCTCTTCATTGACCTTATTTTGCCCCTATTCATCCTCTCGTGAACTTTTCGTTCTCTTTTTCCCTTTCGTTCTCTCATTCGTTCTCTTTTAACACACACACATGTACATAAACATTCTCTCTTTTTCTATCCTCTCTCTCTCATATCTCTCTTTCTCTTTCTCTCTCTCAAACATACAGTCGCCTATTCTTAATCTCACTCTCTCTCTCTCTCTCTCTCTCTCTCTCTCTCTCTCTCTCTCTCTCTCTCTCTCTCTCTCTCTCTCTCTCTCTCTCTCTCTGTCTTTCTTTCTCTGAATCTAACTCCTCTATCATTCTCTATCTACTCCTTTGCTAAGGTCTATCTGCGTTTTATCTATACATTTGTGAATAGGTATTTAAAAGTACGCGTTTTAAATAACGCATTTATAATCACGTTAGTTCTCGCTATATAATATATAATATATTTATTCGCCTTATCCCCGGGCTATGAGATGAATGTCCCGAAAATAGCGAACGCAAGGTATTTTTTTTTTGTTTTTTGTTATTGTTTTTATTGTATGTCTGTATATGTATACGTATATGCATATGTGTATGTATGTGTGTATGTATATGTTGATTTTTTTGTGTCTTCTTCGTTTATTTTTTTTTCTTTTTTTTACTTTTTCCATTTTTATTTTTTTTTTCTTCCGTTTTCTTAATCTCTCGTTTATAGGAGACGACAAAGACTTTATAACGACGAAGTTAATGGTACAATACAATCGTATAATAGATAATCAATAATCATAATAATAATATTGCTCCATCCCATTTTTTTATTTTTTATCGCCTTTATCTCTCTTTTTTTTTATATTAATCCATATTTCACATCCTCGCCACATTCTTCGTTTTACCTACACGGTATCAATGACATTAACCGATGCTTTTAAATACATAATAACGATTCTCTAGAATTCAGGAGAGAGCTAAAAGGGTCTCGGGAGAAAAAGGGACTCTTCACCGCATTATTTGTTTTTTTTTTCTTTTCTTTTTTCTTTCCTTTTTGTCTTTTTTTTTTTTGGAAATCGCGCCTTCTCCACCTACGTGTGTACGTGCGTGTATCTTATGTATTACATAATATAAACACGCAAGTATAATACACACATTACTCACGCACACGTATAAATATATTTTCATAGTCATACGCATATATGTATAGATATTTATATATGTGTGTATGTATACATACATGTACATACACACATATACATATATAATATATATATATACACACGTAACAACACTTTTCATCATCATCGTCGTCATCGTCATCTCTATACCTCCTTCACCTATCGCTTTTATCTTTTTCTTTTTTTTTCTTTTTTTTTTTTTTATTCGATTAATATAAGTCAGAATAATATTTTTTCCCTCTTTCTCTACCTCTCCCGACGTACACTGTATAACGAGATAGACCTCTAACGATCCTCGAGTCGTTTCTCTTTCCCTCCCGATTTCAAATTTTCTTCAAAACAGGCGTACGCACACGCGCGTACATACACACGTATACACCCACGCGAGTAACACGTTTCCATAATCGGGATCGCACGACATTACTTTTTTTTTGTTTTTCTTATATCTTCTATTCTCCTTCAATCTTACAATCCTTTTTTTCTTTTTTTTATATTCTTTTTATTTTATTTCTTTTTTTCATTTTCTTTTTTAATCAACTTTGATCGGTACACGTTCGTCCAGCGAAGCGTCCAAGGGTCGCGAGTCGCGATCTTATTTGTTAGTCGACATATTCGAGTGGTAAAAAGCAAAAGTGCAATGGAAAGGGTTCATAAATATGTATATATATATATATATATGTGTATATATGTATATATATGTATATATATATGTATGTATATAACTCTCTCTCTCTCTCTCTCTCTCTCTTTCGTTCATCCTCTTACATACGATCTCACATTCTCTCCCTCTCTCTTTCTCGCTTAGTATGTCTCCCTTTTCGCTATCTCTTTCTCTACGTTAGTAGTTTGTGCCCTGCTCTGTAGGATAAATAATTTTGGTTTCATTTTTTTTTCTCTTTTTCTTATTTCTTTTTTTTTTCTTTTTTATTTTCTTTGTTAATTTTTATGTCCTCTCTTCCTCTTTCCATTCCTCTCGTTATCAGCTAACTATTGGAGTTATACCTTACTGTGACCTCGACGCGCTCGTAGAGCACGCGGGCGCGTAAACTTTGGGGAAGATGGAGAACAGCTAACCGCTACGACTTATGTTCGTGTTATATGTAGATGCGTTTTGTACGTATGTGTGCGTATGTCGTGTACATGTTTGTTGCGTGCATATGTTGAGTCGTGTGATTTCTTGAGACGATTAAAAAAGGGAGATTATATTTATCTACAAGTTTTGTTCGGGACAACTTCTCGACGACCACGACGCGTTTTTCTCGTTGAGCTTATCGATCTTTATTTTCTTTTTTCTTTTTTTTTTTTTTCATTTTTTCTCCTTCTTCTTCTTTCTCCTCCTCCTCTTCAGTTTCTTTGGCTTCTTTCTTCACTTTTCTGCTTTGGATTTTTCTTCTAATCTTCGTAGGAAAATCTTGATTTTCCTTCTCCTCTCTTCCCTCTTCTCCTTTCCATCTCCTCCGATTACTTTTCCCCCTTTCTTTTTTATCTATTTCTTTCTATCTGCGGCTCCTCTCCCTTATCCCTACCCCTTTTCTCGCGCCTGACATATCCTTTTTCCTTGTCGTATTCCTCTCGGTATTACGTGTATACGCGTGCGTGTGTACATATGTGTTTGTGTGTGTGTGTGTATTTGTGTATGTTTATGTGAATTCTCGTATATAACGAAATATATACATGCATATATGTGAGAGAGAAAAATGTTTATACGATAAAAATCGTCATGTGTATACATAGATACATGCACATATACATATTGGGTGAGTCACCTAAGACCAGATCTTAAAATATCTTCATATCGATTTTGATGAGATAAAAAAAGAACTTTTGACGTAAAGCAATTTTACTTAGAGCGAGCAAATAAGCAAAAGGGTTTTTTACCTTTAAAGATTTATATTTTCCTGTAACCGACACGATTTACAATTCTTCTTTTCTTTTTTATATATAGAAATTAATAATCAATAACGTTCTCTTTATTTTCTCTAATTTATCAGATTTATTGTATCTCTACAGATAAGAAAAATGAGAATATTTCAGATTCATTTATGAAAAAATCTTAGATAACTCACATCCATATATATATATATATATATATATATATATATATATATTCCTGAGTATCAAGTCACGTTGTCACGTTACAAGTTACACATCAAAATCTTTCCAAAATGCACGATGTCATCTTTTTCATATCAAATCGGGGTCAGAGTTTGAAATTAAAAGAAGAAAAAAAAAAAGGAAAAGAAAAGTAAAAAAAGAATCACGAAACTCCAAAGGCAAGATCGAACGAACGATACACGAAAATTCGTCGATCCTTTTTTTTTACGTTACTTATAAAAAGGCCTAGATTTTATCTTTTCTCTCTCATTAGTCATATTGTGTCGTGATTACTATATATGTTTCTTCATCTCTTTTTTTATTCTTGATTTCGCGTGTGTGTATGTTCCACTATCAACTGTCATTGACATTCTTTAACCCGTTGAATAAGAAGAGCTTGAAACTCGAGTTCGTGCCGTCTCTCGTTACGCGAGTCGTCCTTCTTTTTCTTTTCTTTCGTGTGTGTTTCTGTTTCATTTTAAGGGTTGTTATTGTTGTTGTTATTGTTGTTGTTGTTGTTGTTGTTGTTGTTGTGTTTTTTCTTTTCATTTTCTTTTATATTAATTGAATTTTCATATACAAGAGAGGTATTGCATATCTCGATAGCGCCGATAATTAAAGATCGCGCTTTTACAATAATAATAATTATTACAATAATGACAATAATAATAATGATAATGATAATAATAATAATAACGATAATAGAGAAAATCTCGGACATGCCGTCTCGATCTATGTAATTATTCGTTATAATTGTTTTCTTTTTTTGTTTTTTTTTTTCTTTTTTATTAGCTTTGTACTCGTTAGCGGATCGTCGAGATAAGAAACTTGACTCTCGTATATTATTATTCTCGCTTATCTCTAATGCGCGTCGTGAGTCGACTTAAAATTTACAATTCTTCTCGGCGTCTACTAATCGCGGATTAGTTCCCGCTGAGAACTCTAATCAAGCGCCGTATATTTAAAGATTTAAAACATGACGCGATTTTAAAGTGCACGACGAGCTCGTTGGATATTTTGCACGAGCGATGAAGATCCGTCGCGAAAAAGATTTTTTTTTTCTAGTTAATTTCTCTTTCTATTTTGTTTATTATTTTGTTTGTTTTTTTTTATTTTCTTTTTTTTTCAGCGACGTACGGTGATAAGGTGAGCGTGAACGTAAAACGTGAGTACATGTACGTGTGTACGCGTGTGTAAATTGCGTGTGTATATCGCGTGTGTAGAGAGACACGATTAATGAAAAAAAAAAAAAAGAAAAAAGAGTAAAGAAGTCGGGTGAGTATAATGTGAAAGGATAAATAAATAAATACTTTTTTGTTTTTATTAAAGATGGACGGGGATTGGCTAATCGATGTGACAAACCGTTTAATGAATCAGTATATCAAATTCACGGTACATACAATAAGAGCATTGCTATCGTCTTTAATACACAATTTGACTTAGGAAGCTTCCTTAAGTACGGAAAATTACAACGACATTAATGCCAAACGATATGTTTCTCGCGTCTTAGTATCGATAAAGAAATGATTCGTCGGACGATATTACGAATATATATGAGTAGACATTCTATTTCCTTTTTTTTTAAATTAATAACAATTACGTAAACAAATAAGTAACGTCAAGATAATTGGAAATACTGTTATGTAGCAAAGAATAAATACAGAGATAGAAAAAAAGAAACATGGACGATTTATCAAGTTAGAAATCAAAGAAAGTTAGAAATCAAAAGACCATAAATCTTGTTGATTAACAATTATTCTATGAGAATGTTATCCTTTCCATTTTGTTCATCCCTTCGGTGATATCTTATCAGCGAATAATAATACAGGTATATAGATTAAGAGGGTAATAGGTAAATAAGAAAGGAAGAAAAAAGGAAAGCGTATACATATGTATGTATAGTGTAAATTGTAAGTATAATTGTGATAGTACTTGTCTTGGTGCTGATTGTTGTATTTTGTGGTGGTTGTTGTTGTTGTTGTTGTTGTTGTTGTTGTTGTTGTTGTTGTTGTACATGATGATGGTATCGGTAATGCCGGTGGCCGAGACGGGGGTGCAGAGAGAGATGGTCGTGAGTGGTTTTTACTTGAGCAGCTGATGGGCTCGCTCGTTGGCCACCTGTATCCTTGTGTCGTTCGATTCGCCCTGCGTGTGAAAAAGATAGGAAAATAAACGGACGAAAAATTATAACGCGCGCGTCCATTTTCGTCCGTCGAAAATACAAAATGGATCCTCCCAAGTACTCGGGCGATCTTTTCTCTCTCTCACTCTTTCTCTCACTCTTTCTCACTCTCTCTATCTCTCTCTCTCTCTCTCTCTCTCTCTCTCTCTCTCTCTCTCTCTCACTCTCTCACTCACTCACTCACTCTCTCTCTCATTTTTTAAATATTATTTTTTTCGTCTTTTTGTTTTTTCTTTCTTTTTTTTCTTTTGTTTTTCGTTTTTTCTTTTATCCGTCACTTCCTCGCGCGGTACAGAACGCGATACTTAACAAGGAGATTATTTAAAAGAGAAAAAAAAATATATTTCTCGATATAAATAGATCGTACAGAAACGTAATAAAATATGCAGGTACACGATGCGCATATATATATATATGCATTGAGAAATGTGCGACAAATTTATCTATTTCTTACTTTTTCTTCTTCTTCTTTTTTTCTTTTTAATTTTTTCATCTAATTATCGATCTTCTTATTGTTTTCTCAATTGGCACATCGTTACAATAAGAGGCAATTAATCTACTATGGAGAAACTCGAACGTTAGTTAACACTATTCTCTTATATTTATGTATATTTATGAGAGAGATCACCGAAGGATTAAATTCTCCATTAGGAAGTTTTGACGAATGCGTTAATTCGTACAATTCGATATTGTGCGGATGATCGAAAAATATCTTGAGATAAAATTCGAAAAAGCTTTCTATAGAAGCCGCGCGAAGAACGACGAAGACGAAGACAAAAGCTTCAAGAGAGTAAGAATTCAAATTATTTTTCATTTTTATAATAAATTTCGAAAGTTACGAAGAACCCGTTTACTTAGTTACTTTTTTATCTCAATTAACAAAGTCAATTATCGTTCATGTTCAATCCTCGTTCGAAAACAAATAGTCTTCGAACGAAAAGATAATTCTAAACTCTATATTTTATGATCATATATGTGTCTACACACACACACATATATATATATATTTAATCCCGTACATGTTCGGCGATCGATCGACCGAATAAAAAGAGAAATTCGTTGTAAACGAATATAAACGGAGCTACGATATAAGTGGATAAGAGTAAAAGTAGAAGAAGAATTAGCATTAGTACATAGAAGATCGAAGAAATTATTGGACGTACGTGATACTCTTCGACGATTTATTTACGAGGCGTTTGCGAAACGACGCGACGGAGAGAAGAAAAAAGGGGAGAGGTGTCGTATTATTCGGATGTACAACATATTTCTTTTTTTTTTTGTCGTTCTTTCGTTTCTTTTGCTTACACTGATTTTCCTTCTATCAACTTTTTTTTTGGATTATATTTTATATTGTTATTTTATATTGGGGGTGGGAAGAGGCTCGGAGGAGACGGATATATATAAATATATATATATATATATATAATTTTATCATGTCTATATCTATGTATATATATGCGTGGTTATATATATATATATATATATTTTTTTTTTTATTAATATATGTATATACCCGGACAGTTGAGTACCACACACTCAACTTTTACTTGAGCAAGGCGTGTGCACGTTGATTCGCCACGGCTATCCTTGTTTCGTTCGACTCGCCCTGCGGATTATCAGTTTTCATTTTGGTTACACTAGCGTGTGTTTTTGTGCGTATGTCGTGCGTATGCACGCGCTTGCGCGTGCTTGGATAAGGAGTGGACTTTTGGATCAAAGGATTAGGGATCAAACAATGTGCATGGAAATTGGAAAGTGAGAGAGTAAGAAAGCGAAGAAGAAAAGACAACTACGTACAATATAACTACCAGGATTATACTAAGCGAGATTTGCAACGTTCGGCATGTTATAATCGTTTATAATGTTTACAAAAAAACGTTTAAATAATAAAAAAAAAAAAATGATGATGATGATAATAATAATAAAGACGGAACCTTTCTTTTCTCTTTTTTTTTTTTTTCTTCTTATAATTCATTTCTCTCCGTAATTTGTCATATCAAATCTTTGGAAAAGAAAACAAAAAAAAAGTAAAATTTAATTGTACTTGGAAATTGATTTCAATAATCTCATTATAATAATAGAATCTCGTTTTTTTTTTCCAAGCGTGTAAGCAGTTTATAGAAAAATCAGATAAATCGTGCGGTGCTAGTGCTCAAGCTCATATCTATGCTGATGAAAACGAGACGAAATAATTTTCTTTTCTTCTTTTCTTTTGTTTTGTTACGTCTTTTATTTCTTTTTTGCAAAGAACTTGCTTTTGCAATAGTCATATGTTTAAGCAACAATCGTCTCACTTTTATCATAATACGATATTGGGATATTGGATCAATGATCATTCTATCAACGATCTTTTTTCGTGATAGGTACGAACATCGATAAGGAAGGAGGGAAATTTAATCAACGTGAGAAAAAGATGGATTCGTTAGAGAAAATTGCCACACTTTCCAAAGAAAATAATTTCGTATATCTTCGTAAGGAGGATGTTTTATTCTTTTTTTTTTTTCTACTTTGTTTTAAGAAATAATGCGGTAAATTAATTACAGGCAACCGGCATGCAACTAAATTTGTTCGCGTGTTGCAATTTTCTTCTTTGGCTATATAGTTTCACGTGATACGAGGGCAAGTAGAAAGATAAATAGATAAGCAAGGAAAGAGAGAAATAGAGAGAAAGAAAGAGAAAGAGAGAGAGAAAGAGAGAGAGAGAGAGTGAGAGAGAGAGAGAGAGAGAGAGAATATAGGAAGGAAGACTACGAGATAATGGAATGGCAAAGGATAGGGAAATTACTTACCATCGTGTTCGTGATTTTTTTAAACAATTTTTCTCGGAGAAAATACAGGTACTAGGTGCATTTACGAATACTTTTTATACTCAACACACTTGAGAATACACGATGTAAATTTGTTTTTTTTTTCTTTTTTCTTTTTTCTTTTTTTTATGTCATTTGTTTGTTTGTTTTTTCGTTTGCTTCTTCAAAAAATTTGATGAATAAGACAAAAGGAAATGTTAATTTATTACAGAAAGAGTCACACACAAACACACACGCATGTTGTCGAAATCTTACTCGTATTTGTAAAATATAAAACATTGCTTGAAAATTCGACGGGGGCGGTCGAGCGAATTCCTTTTAATTTTGTCGTGCGATTTTAAAGCCTTCGTACGAATTTTAATCACAATTCTTTTTTTCTTTTTTTTTTTTTTTTGGCATAGCATACGATTTAACACATCTAATTTTCAAAAAGCAAAAGATAAAGTAATAGAAGAAAGAAGACTTATTGTCGATATAAAGAATGAATATACACATTTTTGCCGTACATGTAATACTTTTTACGACAGAGTAATAAAGAACCGTAAATTTGTACTCTTAATGTAGACATTTTTAATTTGACTTTTCTTTTTGCATTGTGAAATTTAGAACAAACGACGGCGAATACTATGCACTTTCTTTGAAGTTATGTATCTCATAGGAAAGGTTAAGGAAAGTTCGAAGGGTCGAAGGAACGTGGAAAAAAATCATGGAAAAAGGTCAAAAAGGAAACGTTAAGAAAGCGAAAGCAACGACGAACGTGTGCATCGTTCCGGTGAACGCGTGCATCGTGAGAGATAGAAAAATTCGCACGTGAGATACGCTCCGTAAAATAAAATGAAATAAAATGAAATAAGATAAGATGAAAAAAGAAAAAAAAATATATGTATATATTTAAAAAAAAAAAAAAAAAAAAATGAGAAAAAAAAGGATAGTATAAAAATAAAATAGAAAGAAGATCGTAAGAAGAAAAAGAGACGAAAGTAACGGTGATTAAGAGAAATACTTGTCCTACCTTCCGGTTGATCCTGTCGATTTGTCGATTTTGATTC
>NC_057686.1:4121073-4221329 GCF_014466175.1 Vespula pensylvanica
CTATAATGATCGATAATTCGGCGTTCGTATAAATCAATTAACGATGATGAAAATTGTATAAACTAAAAAAAGAACCGAATGAGAAAAGAAATCTTAAGACAAGACGTATCACGCTGCTGTAAAAAAAAAAACAAAGATTTCGCAACAAAAAAAAAATATATATATATATATAACGCATAAAAAAATATTTCAAACAAGATGGTCATTTAGAAATAATTCATAAGCCAAACGAACAATCACTATCATTTATTAATATATTAAATGTTAATAGATAATTAACATATCGATATTGGACCATCTTGTTCGACAAAATTATAATAATAATAATAATTTATCGAAAGAAGATAATGAAAAACAAATAGATTGTAAGTAAAATTGTATAAACAATAATAAATATGATAATATGTCGATGATGAAGATGATAAATGCGAGTATGGGATATCATGAATGTAATAAATAAGATACACATAAACCGAGCGATCGTTGCTAAAAAAAATATTGTGAAAAATTCATACGAATCGCGATTTGCCGATGCTTTTCATTAATTATTCAGAAATATGCTTTAACGGCGCACTGTGACGATCTATCTAATCGCGATCGCAATAAATCGTTCTAATCGCTTACAACGTGCCACCATATATGCTTTCGCTTTTTATAATGCAAAACACGGACTTGAACTAATACCTACGTGGTAAAACAACGGTTGACAATAGTACGTTTGAGATGCAGAGGTTCAACCAAGGAATGAAAAAAATAAAATAAAAAATATATATATATTATATATATATTATATATATATAAAATATATAATAGATATTATATACGACAGAGACAGACAATCTACCTCTAAGACGTGTACGAAGTATGTAAATACGGTTTCGGGGGTTTTACACTAAATAAACGTAATATATGTATACATATACATATACATATATATATACATACGAATATATAGGCTTGTAAATATATTATACGTATACATATACATATAGAGATATAATATACGTAGGTATTACACGTTGACTCAAAGCGACACAGCTAGAAGCTTTCGTGTGAGGCTACAGAGAGTATATATATATATATATAAGTACACAATCCAAAGAAGAACGTGTGTAGTATTTGTGAAAAGTAAAAAAGATAGGGGAAATTTAATAGTACATACGTATGCGCTTGCAAGATATATGCACACACATACATGATTACATTATATATATATATATATATATATATATATAATATATGTATGTATATATATATATATCACACGCTTCATGTTATTTATTATTTGTGCGGGCGGTAGAATACTAAAGAGAGAAGCGCGAGGAAGATTTCAAGGACAAAACTTGGACGAGGTTGATCCTTGGTTAGTCTTTGGTCTTTACATCGGGCATTCTTTTTTTTTTATCAGAACGAGCGAACTTTTCAAAAAAAAAAAAAGAAAAAAAAAGAGGTAAAGAAAAGAAAAGAAACTTTAAAGTAACCTTCTTTTTTAAATAAAGAAAGAAAAAGGCAAAGAACAAAAAGAAGATAAAAGAGGGAACACGTAGAGACGGAGAAGGGCAACAAGTGAAAAGTTCATACTTTTTCCCGATCAATAAGGAGGATTGAACGAAGAAAGAAAGAAAGCAAGAGAAACAGATAGAGATAGGCTAGGGGATTTTTAATATTGAAAAACGAAGTAATCGTTTGTTCTTTCTTTTTTTTTCTTTTTTTTTTATATGTATATATATAGATACCAATATTGGCAATAGCAGCAGCAGCAGCGATAGCAGCAGCGGATGCTAGTAAATACTGAGAGACCACCGATGCTTATCGTTAATTAGTGTTATCATCGGTTTAGAGTAAGTAATCATTAGTACTGATTAATTAGGTTTATTCTGGCAGTGTCTTAGTGTGTTATGATTGGTAGATTGGTATTAACGTTAGTAGTTTATATAGTTAGTGATTAGGCGGTGTTAAAAGGGTACGCTTTAATAAATATACAAAAGAGAGAAGGGTAGGGCCAAGAGGTGATTAAATGGAAAAGGAACGTAAATATTAAAATGACAAAAAAAAAAGAGAAAGAAAATGAACCAACTACTTGTAACGATGATAAGAGTATTAATAAATACATACTATATGTATAACGATAAAACCTGTTTAGTGACAGTTGGCTGTTCATTTATCATAGAAGTGCGTTTCAGGATCGTACTTTGTCTGATAATAGAAAAATAAAAATATTTCCTCGTAAAAAAAAGAGGAAAATATATCTTACCGATTTTTCCGGTTCTCTTAACGCCGCTCATAAATATATAGTGTAAATGGAAAAAGTATGACTAGAGAGAATTATTAAAAAGAAAAAAAAAAAGAGGAAAAAGAAAGAGAAAAAAGAAGATAAAGAGAACAATTAACGTGAACCGATCATTCGTGCGGGACATTAATGGGTTATTCGTAACAAATAAGTACTGCTCTTACTTTGTATCTGACATATTTTCAACGACAGAAAAAAATGATATTAATAATAATAACAAGAACAATAAGAACAACAACAATAGTAATATTAATAATAATAATAATAATAATAATAATAATAATAATAATAATAATAATAATAATTAGAATCGTGTAATATAAATCGTGTTACGAATACATCATCGAATGAGCGCGAGACCAAAGAAATTCTGCGTATTCGTTGTCTCCATGCTCTACAGTTGGTCGTACTTTCGCTTTTGGATTTATTCCAGAAACAGGGACGTAAAGGGGAGGAAGGACTGGATTGCGGGTTCCTCATGACGAACAACTCTCGCGGAAGAAGTAAATATCGCGAAAGAAAGAGAGAGAAAAAGAGAAATAGATCTATTAAAGTTAATAGTAGCAATTCTTTTCCCCCTTTCCCTTTTCTCGATTATTTCAACGTGTTTACTCTCGCGAAAGAGATTTCTCATCTCTTTTTCTTTCTCGTTTAACGTTAAAAATTACTTTTATAAGAGAAAGAGAAATAGATAGGTAAATATATAAATATGTGGATTAATACATATATATTTATATATTTATGTTAGAGGAAAAAGACAAAGAAGATAGAGAGATAGAGATAGAGAGGGAGAAAGAAAGTGAAAGATAGAGAGATAGAAATAGAGACAGAGATAGATAGATAGAGAGAGAGAGAGAGAACGAGAAAAAAAGAAATAGAAAAAAAAATAAAGGTATTAAGTAGATGCTTGTGTGTAAGAACGTGTGACGCAGTTCGTTGTAAGTTTCGTGTAGATATATACGAGTTTATTTTGACTTATTTGCTAAAAAGCGATTCCACTCACCTCCCTGGTCATCGAGCGCGACCAGAGTGCGGATGCCAGCCTCCTTGCTCTACGACAGACAGAGGCAGCACAACACAGACAACCACCACCAGTGTTAGTGAATTGTTTTTAGTAGTAGTAACAGTAGTAGTAGTAGTAATTGTAGCCCTAGTAGTAACAGTAGTAGTAGTAATAGTAGTAGTTGTAGCCGTAGTAGTAACAGTAAGTAGTAGTAGTAGTAGCAGTAGTAATTGTAATAGCAGTGGCAATAGCAGTAGCAGTAATAGTAATAATAGTAGAACCCGTGACAGTAACAGTAATAATAGTAGTACTAGTATAGTACCCGTAACAGTAACAGTAGTATAGTAGTTTAATAGCAGTAATAGTAGTAGTAGTAGTAGTAGTAGTAGTAGTAGTAGTAGTAGTAGTAGTATTAGTAATAGTAGTAGCAGTAGCAGTAACGGTAAGTAGTAGTAGTAATAATAGTAGTGGCAGTAGCAGTAGCAGTAACAGTAAGTAGTAGTAGTAATAATAATAGTAGTGGTAGTAGCAGTAGCAGTAGTAGTAAGTATACAGTAGTAGTAATATTAGTAGTAGTATTTTTTCAGCGGTATACAGCGTAGGATATCGGGAAAAATATATATATATATATTATATGTAAATATATATACATAGAAAAGATACGAAGGATTTGACAGAGAAATAAGTGGACAGACGATCGAAAAAAATGGACGATCGTAATAAAAAAATTCGGGCGTATAGAAAAAGGTGTTTGGTTTTGAAAGGTTATGCGAGGTAGTAGGAGCGAGGGTACTGAGGGTGTTGCATCTTACGCGTACCAATAGGTTCTTTTTACGAGTAGTGAGAGTAGAGTACAATCTTTCTTATTGTTTTCCATCTTTTTTGTGTCCGTTTTCTTCGTGCGGTCTTGTTAAAAAAATAATCTCGGCCTGCGTCGACAAAACGCGAAATGTTGTCGCTTCTGACGCGCTTACGGTGGCGAATCTGCCTGTGAATTTTAGTTTATTTTACTTTTTTTTTTTTTTTTTTTTTTATCTTGTTTTCAACAAAGCGAGAGAAAGAGATATATATGTATATATTTTTATATATATTATATATATATATATATATATATATATATATATATAGAAAGAAAGAGAGAGATAGAGGTAGTCGAGTTAAATGGACAGACAGATATAGACGACAGACAGGCAGACAGACAGATAAGTCAGGCAGACAGGCAGGCAGGCAATAAGAGTATAGGGTCCAGAGAGTATATATATATATATATATATAAGATGATATATACATATATACGTGTGTGTATGAATCTCATATTATATATTAAGATATATATATTTTTTGTATGTATATATCAGACTTGTCATTATTAGCTGTAGATGTTCCTGATGTTGTTACCGGTCGTGACGATGTTGTTGTTGTTGTTGTTGTTGTTGTTATTGTTGTTGTTGTTGTTGTTGTAGTTGTAGTTGTAGATGTTGTTGTACTTGTACTTGTTCCTGTTGCTATTACTGTAGTCGCCGTTGTTTCTTTCTTTGTTTTTTGCTTGTGTACTTTATTCTTTGTTGATTTTTTTTATTTAATTTTTATTTGCAGACCGTAACATTCCATATCCAATGAAAAATTGTTTAGAATCATTCGCGTCAAATTGCCTCGATATGAAATCTCATAGAGATAACGCACTTTCTTTTTCTAATTTGTTTTTATTTATTTATTTTGTTTCCCCCCATACGCGTAAACTCCACGTATGTTATAACCACGATTAAAGCGGTCGTAATCTTGTTTTATCAATTAGCTTTTTCATCTATTTTATTCTTGTTTTGTTTGTTTGTTTGTCACGCTTTTTGCGTTTCTCCTTTAGCTCGATTAATTTTTCTTCGAAGGAACTACGGAACATTGCATCCCTCTCGCTCTCTCATTTCTTCACGATTGTGAAAGAAGATAGTGTATTTATGTATGCGAATGTTTATATATATATAAGTACATATATATATACTTTTTTGTTCCAGTATGCGCTTTTTTGCAAGTGCGCGCGAATATATATGCGTGTGTATGTGTGGTGAAAGAAAGAGAGAGAGAGAGAGAGAGAGAGAGAGAGAGAGAGAGAGAGAGAGAGAGAGAGAGAGAGAGAGAGAGAGACATCAGAAAGAGTAAAGAAGAAATCGAATCGAAGAAAAAAAGTAAAGAAAAAAATAAGTTCAAGGACCTAGAAAGGAAGGAAATGGAAGAAGAGTTGGAGAAATATCACCGAAGAGAAATAACGAGTGCAGTTCCATCGAAGATAAAATTAGCCCGTTCGTTAAGAACACCCAAACAAAATGCAAAATAGTAGGTATACACACACACACATAAGTTCGGATGGACCACAGGACAAGGGTTCTTTTTTTTTTTAAAGGAAGGGTTTGGTAATAGGGTAGCAAAAGGGTGGCTTAGGTAGGAAGAAGATCGATGCGCTTGAAATCGTCGAGTGAGCGTGGGATGAAAAAGAGAAGTGAATGAACCAGCTAGCGAAGGATCGAAGCAAATCCCCTGTTCAAACGGGGCTTCCATACTAACGGGGTTGAGAGTTAGGGGTGGTGGGGTATGTAATGCATGACTCGAAGCTCTTCTCGACTTAGATACCATCACAACTCCCCTCATATTTCCAAAATTCTTTTCGCGATATAGTTGCGTTTTTATTATACACCCACCCATTGTTTTCTTCTTTGGTTTCGTGCAAGAATGAATTTCATTTTCTTTGTTCATTTCTTTATGCGAGAAGAAAATAAACGGGGGGAAAAAGAAATCCGAAATTAATGGCAATAATAGTGATATAATTAATAGTAACAAAAATATTTTCTTTCTCTAGGCATAATACGCTAGTTTTATATATGTTTCCCTTCTCATTAGGAGCTGTGAAGCGTGCGCATTTCTTGATTTTTCATTCTCAAATTAGAATTTCTCTTATTTTTTTTTTTGTTTTCCTTTCTTTTTTTTCTTTTCTTTTTTTCTTTTGAGTGCATCAAATGTGCATGGTATGGAAGAAATAAAGAAGATAGTGGAAAATGTACGCGATGGATCCGGCTAAAGAGAATACATACATAAATACTCGTATCTTCAGCCGGATCATCGCGGTAAAATCAATTACAACGGGTGGTTATCTTTGTTTTATTTTAAGACGGTACTTCACTCCGTTTAAAACGTTTTATTTCCTTCTTTCAAATATCTCCGAATGTGAAAACCACCCGCGTTCGAAAGTGATCGCAACGACTCGAAAAATCTCTCGACGGACTTTTCGTTTCGTTTACGTCGTTGAAATCTGTGTGAACGTGATAGTATATAGGATAGTTGTTCATGAAACGTGAGACGAAAAAAAAAGTCCGAAGAAATTGAAAGTACGTGTTGACACTGAGACGTGTCACTTGAAAAAAATCGAACTCTTTCATGTCTTTTTTCTTTTTTTCTTCGGACGATCTATTTCGACGAATGAACAATCCAAATCCCATAGATATATTAAGATAATAAATGGAATTTGGAAAATGATTTTTTCGTTCGCTATAAAAGAACAATGGCACGATGCATTGAGAAGGGAAAATAGTGGATAGGCTTGCAAGAGAGAGAGAGAGAGAGAGAGAGAGAGAAAGAGAGAGAGAGAGAGAGAGGGACAGGCAAACACTCAGGCAGCCAGGCAGCGAAGACACAGGCAAGGTAAAGTCGGTAGAAAAAACAAAATTTCTCTGTAACATTATCAATTATTATAAATAACTCGAGAACGTCGATTAAAAAATATTGCAATTTGTTCTCTATACATTTGATATATATATATATATATATATATATATATATATATATATATGAATTAGAAACAACTCATTCTGTTTGTCGAATACTTGTCGAGGAGCAAAAGAACAATAGGAAGAGACGTTCTCGTTCGATAGAAGAGATCTTAATATCAAGTATGCTTCAGAGATCGATTGATTTCGATTTTCGTTTTGTCTGGGACGACTTTACCAAGGCAAGAAGGCAGGCGGGCGACCATAAGCAGGCATGTATGTATAATAGTTATTTGCCGGTCAGGCAAGCAGACACACGCGGCCACACAATCGTACACGTGAATAACACGCATATAAGATACAGATATAGATATAGATATATAGATATTTACGCATTCTGCAACGGACAATATATCGAGAGACCCGGTTACAGCCAGATATAACAAAACATGTATTTGGATTGTCAGCGACACCTCTGATTTTTCTTTTCTTTTTTTTTCCTGTCTTTTTCTTTTCGTATTTTATTTTATTTTATTTATTTTTGTTTTCTTCTCAATTTTCATTTCTGTTCTTTTATTTTTCATAAATATTCGACCATACGTCTTTTCCGTCCGAACTTTAGAGAAAATGTTAGATATCGGATTAGAAGGCAAAACAAATTCGGTGTACAGTTTTAAATGACGCCTTCTTTTTCTCGAAAACATACACGCACGCGTGCGCGCAAAGATATACGAGCAATCACACATACGCACATACATACACACACATACCGTCGTATCCACTACGATCATCTTCCTTTTTAGTTTACTCGTCATACGTTCATCCTTCCTTTTCCTTTTTCCTTTTCTTTTCTTTTCTTTTCTTTTCATTTCATTTCATGTTGTTCTTTTCTGTTCATTTTCTTGTTTGTTCTTATTTCGTTCCGTTTCGTGTTTTCTCTAGCATGTCTAGGAGTTCGTACCTCTCAGTTGCGACGAGTATCAGGAGTTTACCTTACTCTCTGGAACGACGACGAGTTCGTCGACGTGTGACGTCTATCATAAGAAAAGATAGAAATTCCTTGTTTTCCTTCGTCTCTAGCGACTTTTAAATTGAACAATATCGACATTCGATTCGACGTCACTTTGACCGATCAACGTCTTTAATGAACCAATGATATATGTCGTATATATGTGTATCTATAAATACATATATGTATACTCTTATAAATCGATCGAATAAGAACTAGGATTGACGTAGGAAGGAAAAAAAGAAAAGTGAAGGAAATCCGAATCAAACCGATTTCTTCTTCGAGCACTACGTGACCTATAAAAAAAATTTTAATCGAAACTCTCGATAGGATTTTTTTCTCGATCGTTGTATAAAACCAGTTTTATTTCTACGATTCGTCACGACTTGGTAGAGATAAGAGAAATGATTTAAAGCCAAATTGTCTCGAGTGTTTAATTCGGCGTAAGATAATTATCACGTATCCACATATATACGAAAAGGAATTTGCAAACTTTGCGGCATTTTCTGTACTATTTCTTTTTTTTCTTTGCAATGTACAAATTTTATTATTAGAGTGAAATACTGTAAAGTGAAAAAAGTCACGAAATTTACCAATTGTCCTAGTTTGTGTTATGTATGATATATATATAATATGTGTATATATATATATATATATATATATATATATATATATAAAAGTACAGATAAATTTGTTTTAAGTAAATTACAATCGCGTTAGTCTCGTCTATTTAATTCCAAGTCGAGATACTCGAATCGCCGATGATCGATACGAAGAAGCACGAGAGAAGTCGCGCAGGCTCGAAAAGAGATTGGAACGCGGCTGGGTTACTAATAAAAGAAAACAGAGAAATGAGGTGAAGAAAAAGTCAGCATTATCGAGAGAGGAAAAATATCGATGAACGATATCCTTCTCGTATAATTTCATTTTTCGTAAAAATTCAATAACGAACAATTCTATTACGTACGTGAATGAGGTCCATTCATGAAAACTTATGAGTTCTTACAAAAGAAACTTTCTTATATTAAAAAGTATCATTTATATTATAAATATGTACGTACACGAAGCGTAGATAAGAGAACGGTTCTCGTGACCTGATATAATTTTACATTCATAAATACATTAATAAAAAATATGTAAAATATTAAAATACGGCATAGTTTCTTGAGAATTTGCAAAGAAAAATTAAATGACTAGAAAAGAAAGAAATATAAAGAGGAGAGACAAAGACAGTGACATCAAAACGACACGCGGAACGACCAATTAACTTGAATCACGTAAACGAATCAAAAGCAAAATGCAAATTATGGTAGAAAGTACACTTGTACAAAAAAAGTTCAGTCAAAATAGGAGCAAATAAAGATATATATACATATATATCGGGACTGTCTTTATGTAAAGAGAACTTATAAAAGAACGTATAAAAGAAAAAGAAATCAAACGGTAAGTATATATTTATATAATACTTAGAAACTATAGAAAGAATGCACGTATAATTACGTAGACACACATACGTATAACAAACACAGAAGACAATAGATAATAGAGAACCATATTTGATCGGAAAATAATGAAAATATAAAAAATAAAACAAAAAGATACGAAGCTAAACGAATGAGAAAGAGAAAAAAGAGAGACATAGAATTTGCACACACGAATATACATATACATACACATACAAAAATGCACATACATATATATATACACACACACGCACACACATATATATACACATATTCGTCGTAGAGAAATCCTTCGTCTCGCTTCTTTCATCTCAACGTCCACATCGATTTCTTTTGCAAGCGTCGGAACGAAATTATTGTGTCACACGTCGACCACCGAGAGAATTCAAGAAGAAAAATAAAAAATACAAATAAAATTTCTTTCTAATATGATTAAAAAAGTAAAAAAAGGAAAAAGAAGGTAAAGATATAACAATACAATAATAAGAAGAAAAAGAAAATAAGAACGATCGAGAAGAGGGGTCGCACAATAAATCAATCGAAGTCTATTCATAATTCTCGTCGTCACCGAACACACGTTGTTATTCCGATCTTCGTATATGTATATAGTCGCGAACTCGAACGTTATTAATAAACGCTTGTTGCCCACCGAATTGGAGGATCGAAAACAATGTGCATCGCGTTTGTATTTGATTGAACGTCGTTCACTTTACGAGTTAAATCGCGTGAACAATTACCCTGGCTGGCTCGATCCTAGATAAAAAAAAAAAAAAAGAAAGGAAAAAAAAAGAGAAAGAACGAAATAGAACAGATCTATCAAAATTTTTCTATCTTTCTATGGTCACGAAATAATGGTCGTGGTCGTCATGCAAGAAGATCGACGCCATTTTATTTTATTATTATATATGTAATTTTTTTGTTTTCTCTACGTTGTTATGTATAAGTTATCCGTTCTTCTATATACGCTTTTCCTTCGAATCGTAAATCTTGCCAAGGCTTCCGAAGTAGTAAAAGTAAAGCCTTTAATGCTCCTGCAGTGCTACCACTTTCCGATACAAATAAAGTAAGAATTTAAAGAGACGGAAAGAGAGAGAGAGAGATAGAGATATAGATAGAAAAAAGAAAAAAAAAAGAAAGAGACAAATACAGATAGGGAGAATAGGAATTTAAAAGAGAAAAAAGAGAACGATCGTATACGTATACATATGTATAATACATAATCTATATATGTATATATACGTGTATACATCTATATGGTGTGTATGTACGTATATATATATATATACATATATATACATATGTATATATGTATATAGGAAGAGACTGGATCGAAGCTTTCCGAGAATTCGGTAAAGATGTCGTGTTTTGCGAGAACATTCTAATGCACGCTCGCTCCCGAGGAATATGTTTTCCACGCGTTTTCCTAAATTTTTTCTACGCGTCATACCTTTCGTAGATTTCCTTTTGCTTCGGGTAACTTCAATGGTCTAATCTTTTACGACTATTTTTTTTCTCTTCATTCCTCTCCACTTTTCTCTTTTACCTCTCCTTTTCTTCGAAACATTTTTCTTCTTCCTCTTTTTCTTCTTCGTTCTATTCTTCTTCTTTTTCTTCTTCTTTCCATTTTCTCTCTTTTGTTCTTTTTTTTTCGTCCAATTTTTACTTAACTTCTTTCTTTTTCTTTATTGTTTTTCTCCATTTTCCTCCCCTTTCTCTTCCTCGTTCCTTTCTATATAATTTTTCTTGAGAACGGTCATTCTCGCTTTATTCCACAAAGATCGCCGTCTCTCTTGTTATTTTCTTTTTCTTTTTACTTTTTATTTTTTGTCCTGTCCTTCCTCTACAAACGATAACAAAAAGAGAGGAGCGTCTCCTCGTCTCTCTGTACGTATTTTCATTATCCTTTTAATTTTTTTTTTTTTTTTTTTTTAATAAGAATAGGGGGACGTTCCTCTATTTCACAACTACCCGTTTATATTATATTCGATTTGGTTTGTAATGTATATTTTTTTCTCTTTCTTTTTTCTTTTTTTTTTTTTTTATAATCTAAGAAAAAAACATTTCGATCTAGCTTATTAAAAAACGAGAGATAGAACCGAGGGATTTTTCCGTAAAAGAATAGAAGTTAGAACCCGTACGAAATATGGCGGGAAAAGCGGAAATTTCTGATACGGAGGATTTTAGTAGTAATCGAGGATGATCGAGGATGAAGGGTTAATATGCGACAGTGGAAGGGGACTTCTTTCGTTTCCTTTTTTTTTTATCCTTCTTTCTTTCATTTTTATCCTTATACGAAAGAGAGATGTTTCTTTAGGGAAAGCGACGAGACGAACTCACCTCCTCGCATAATGCCAGCATACGCCTCGTACTCTCCAAGGACTGAAACAAAAAGAAATGCTTATTATTATCGCGGAAGACTTCTGGAACAACAACAAAAAGATAAAAGAAAAATAGGAAATAAAAACGAAATAAATGAAGTACATCATCTCATTGTTCGTGGAAGATGAAAATATGAAATGTAAATACGTTGATACGTTGAATTCGCGGACTTATAACGAAAAGAAAAAAAGATCATACGAGTAAAATAAAAATTTCATTGATCGATAAAACGATAAAAGGTCCTTTCATACAACGTGGAATTTTTTACGTAACCAAGAAAAATTTATGATCGGATCGAACTAATCGCGTTCTATAACGAAAGGACAAAGTTTACGTTAGAGATATGTAGCTGTTAATCGAACGCTTACCTCATCGGTGGTCTGGTCGGCCTTCAGCTGTAATTCTTGCAATTCGGTGCGAGGTGGGCCACTTTCGGCCGCACCCGTCGTTGACGTTGGTGCAGGCATCTCGGAAGGTGCCCCGAAGCGCTGGTTGAGCCTACCCAGCTAAATCGAAGTCTTCTGTTGAACGAGGAATCTCTTCCTCGTGTACTCCTTCTCTTCTTTCAAATACGAAGAGAAAGAAGAAATCAAACGGTTTAAGATCTCTCACGTGTTACTGTGTCCAATGACGATACGTCCTATAACACAGAGAGAAGAAAAGAAAAGAAGTAAATGAAAGACGTACGATATCGATAACGATATCACTTCGATCTCGTCCTAGTTCTCATTATAACAAAGTAGCTCGATAATATGTGGTAAATGAATGAACACGAATTATTTACCGATTAAACGATTCGAGATGAAAGAACCGATGCGACATGAGAGAAAAGAAGATAAAACGAGACTGACAGACAGACGAAGTTAAAGCTCTCTTCCTCGAAGACAAGAAGACAGGCACCACGCGTTCTCCTCTGACAGTCGAAACACCAGCGAGGATGGCGAAAGTTGGCGCAACACTTGGGAACTCTTCGTAAAAGAGGAGAAAGAGAGAGAGAAAACGAGAGAGAGAGAGAGAGAGAGAAGGTGGATGTGGAGGTGGAGGCCGGCCCACAAATACACGCGCGACGTTACAGAAAACGTAGCTGGCTGCTAACGGCAGCGTAGACAACACACATCTAAGCCGCGTCCTAACCTTCTACGGAAATCAATACCCGAGGACGAGGGAACGAGAAGCACAGTACGAGCGACCGAGCGACCGAGCGACCGAGCGACCCATCGAAAAATGCGCAGACGCGAACCACCCACTCATCTCTCTTTCTCCCTCCCCCTCCCCCCCTCTCTCTCTTTCTCTCTTCCCCTTCCTGTACCTATCTAGACGTACACCCACAACACGCATACCTACACATATTTTATACGTCTCAACCCTCTCTAAAAGCACGCGCCGAAATCGACGAAGCAACCCTACTCTCTGCTCGTTTCCCAAAACGCCAATGCTGTACGCACCGCAACGATCAGCTGGGTATCGCGACACGACATCATGTACAGGTCAGGAATCCTCTCTCCCGAGACGATCGTCAGCAGGCAATTTTTTCGAAAGACAATTCTCATTTAAGAAATATTTGATAACTCCTGGGAAACACCAGATTTATTTTTTGTTAATATCTTTTTCTTTTTTTTTTCCTTTTTCTTTTTTCTTTTTTTTTTTCATCTTCTCGAAAATCATTCATTTTCTTTTAATGCGTTTCATTTCTTTAATGTAAATCGTGCTAGTGATACAACTCGTATATAGCCAGACGTTACGATATGTACCTAAGTCGTATCTACTATGCCTACATATATGCACTTACGTATATGTATGAATTTATTCCACGAGAAGTATGTGAAACTATGAATTATTTTTAATGAAACTATAACGTATGACGACGAGCTTTGAACGACGAACGATACGTCCCTATCGTTAAAGTCATTTTAATTATTATCAAATCGTCAGTAATTTCTTACGTCGTTCGAGATACATCTGGTTGAATTTTACGATGTATACTCGTGTCTAATCGAAGAACGACGTTAAACGTTACGTATTTTCCGTATACGAATGAACTTTTATTTCCATAAAGGAACAGAAAAGAAAAAAAAAAGAAAAGAAAAGAAAAACAGAAAATGTTATCCCAACTTCGATTAATCTCGGAAATAAATAGACATACGCGAAAAATACTTGTCAATTTCCGTAATAAAGAATATCGAAGGAAAAAGGAGATCGAGGTAGACCCGATTTCAGGATGTCAATCGAATGCTTTTGTCCTTGTCCTTGAGATAGCTGGCTCGCTTCCAAGTTACGAAGGGTAACACGTTTACTCCCCCGATCTTTCACGCCAAGATCACGGTCGATCGGCGCGTATGAGTGAACCGAACGAGGAGGAAGTAATAAAAGAAACGTTGAAAAGATGAAAGATAATGAAAAGTGGGTCGTACGAGATATATAAAATATATGTAAATAGAGGAACAAAAAATATGTAATTAATTAATATTCCGACATTCTCGATCGCTAAGAAACAAAAAAAGAATAATAAAAAAGCGTTAAGTGATAAGGGAAAATTTCGAAATATTTCCATCCCATATATAACGAAGACGTTTCTCGAAGAGAAATGCATATCACCTTGAAACTCGTACTATATGCAGCTTTCTCCACTGACAATGAGAGTAACGAAGAGCTTACGTTCGTCGATCGATGATCGCAATTGCGAACGTGCGTAATGTACGAAGATTGCATTAGCATGCGCAAGAGACCGTCGTTCGCGTTAATACGACTTCTCATCGTTAGAAATGCTACGTTAATAATATATTGTGAACAATCGGAAGATGCGTTTCGTACGAACATTTTTATTACGACGAATTTTTTATCAAGAATAAAGATCCATCTCAATTAATTTCTCCTCTTTCCTTTTTATTTCTATTATTTATTATTTATTTGTATCGAAAAACGTCGATTAATGTTAGATTTTTTTACTCCTCCATCTTTTTTTTTTCTTCTTTTTTTTTTTCTTTGGAAAAAAGAAAAAAAAGAAATTTATGAGAAATCTTACCGACGATACAACATTGCAGTTAATGTGCAAACAACCTGAGAAAATCAATATTTCAAGATACTTATTGTTAGATACGTAATGACGCATAGATACGTCATCGCAATTAGTAAACATGGAACGTATGCTTTTAACAGCCGCTTTTCGACATTCATTTTATCCGCTCTCAAACGGTATGTACATATACATACGTAAGTACTACATACACCTTTCTTTGCGAATTAATCGGTCATTCGAACCAAAAAAAGAAAATAAAAATAAGTAAATAATAAAAAATTTGATTTTGCCGGTATGCTTGACCTCATCGACTTAAATGACCCCGATCGATATTATTGTGTAATATTTTACGTTGCGCAATATTACTCGCTTTCTTTTTACTATGTACATCGGAGGATTAAATTTACATTATTAATATAATAAATAATATCGAATAAACAATGAAGATTACTTTGTTATCTTTATTATATAAATTGTATCACTTTATTTTCTTAACTATTGCATATCATGATAATCAATGTTTCTTTCTTTTCTTTTTTTATAACTATACGCTATATTTCTAATAACGATGACAATGTCACGCGTCATTTGTATTTATTTTTGTAATATAAAAATAAATTTTTTATCTATATCAATCACTGTGATATGTAATGATTCATCGATATCTATTTAATTATTTTCTACAAATACGAATTAAAAGTCAAATTCTCTGTTGTCTATAATTTTCGTTTTTTTTTTTTTTATATTTTACTTAAACTCTCAAATTATATATAGAAAATTCGAAATTTAATAGCAAAGAAGATAATATGGAAGAGATATATGAAACAGGATACGATAAAAGATTACTATAGGCATCCTAACCTATGCAATAAAAGATAGAATACTACGTAGATAATTGTTGAAGTAACTTGTAAAAAATATAAAAAATATCATATAGAATTACTTCGTAGAATAATAAAATATGTCTTCAATGGTATGCAATTGTTTATAAGATCTTGAAGAATAATTTTCGAAATATAAAATGTACCATATTTCAAAGAGTACGCATAAAATATGATATTAAAAACAATGTCAAAGGAGAAAACAAAGGTACTCACTTTCTTTTAACGAGGAACGAAGTGAGATTAACAAACGTGATTAAAATAAGTTCACTTTATATGGCACTCAAGTAAATGTCGAAGTAGCATAAAGTAGAAAATCGATAAAACTTTGCCTCAACCCATAACGTTACGCTTATTTTCAATTTATTAGAAAATAACGATTAGAGAAATATATCATCACTTACCAAAAGTATCACCCGTAAAGAATAGATTAAAACTAACGTTTCTGACACCGTATACTCCTTCAGAGATCTTGCTTCTAATCACACTTTACTGATAACCACTACAGTGTATCAAGTTCCTTACCACTACACTGATAACAGAGAAGAAATACTCTTACTAATATAAAGATTTTATTTCAGCGCACTCTTGCGTAAAGATATAGAAATATTGAAAGTTAACATCGAAAGAGGTTTATCGATAGATCGACTACGTAAGACTCACCAATCGTGTACCTTCTTAATTGAAAAAGTTCGATTTCATTGGTACGTCGAAGTAAACAAATTTTAACCAAGAAAATTGTTACCTTAACCTAATATCTAAAACTCATATCTACGAGTATAATGATATTTTTACATAAACAATATGACGTGAACCAAATTATTTATTTCCATTATTCACTTCTTAGTCCTAATAGTGGCTCGAAACGTGTTTGTTAAAATTTCATTCGAGTTCTTTTAAATGAAGTTTATGATACTCTTGTAGCGACAAGTGTCAACGACAATGTCAACGTTAAAGAACAATGATGTTTCTGGCGAACCTCTACGATTGACACATATCAAACCATCCTTCGACGCTGAAGAACTTGCCCTAGCATCACGCCAAGATTTGTGGCATAAGTTTATTGTATTGAATTGTCAACCACACGGAAAAGCAGAAATATTAAAAGCCATCATAAATGCCTGCGAACCAGAAATTTTGTTACCTGTTATGTATAAAAGAGAAAATGAAAATAAAAGTACTTTTCTGGCTAAATGTAATTCTGGTGCTATTGAAAATCTTGTAAAGCAATGCTTGTGTATAATATTACCTGGTGGCTATGAAATATATATTGATATTATATTAGGATTCATTAATACACGAGAATTACCATTGAATCCTAACAAAATAATAGCACAATCGTTATACCAAAGATATGAATCAGTGAAAAAGATACTTAATCTAGATGACTTTGAAAATGACAGATTATTAAACTCAATATTTTGCCCGATATCTATCCCAAAGATATTTCATTTTGTTTTAAGGTGTACCAAACAAGGTGTTATGGGCAATAATCGTGAATCTAGATTATCCGTTCGTGAGCTAAGTTTGAAACATAACAATTTGACAGCCATTATATTATTTGAAAAGTTCTTTAATTTTCATTTAACTAAATTAGATTTAAGATACAATCAAATATTAGATGTTGAATATTTACGTTACTTTTCTGAATTTAAGATAACTGAACTTTGGTTGGATGGAAATCCTTTATGTACACAATATAAGAATGCACAAGAATATATACAGGCTGTAAAAAATATCTTCCAACATTTACAAAAATTGGATGGAGTAATAATAGGTATGGAGAAGAAATTTATACCAAATATTCAAAATCAGTATCTTAAAGATGGTTCTAAATTGCCATTAATAAAACAATTTGTGAAACATTTTTTTATAATGTATGATCAAGAAGATAGATCAATTATGAATGGTCTCTATGATAAAAATGCACTTTACTCTATGACCTTGGGAGCTGGCACAAATTATGTACATAAGCAAGTAGCTAAAGCATTTGTTACAAATAGAAATTTACTCAAATTTGTAGATTATGCCAAATGTCATGAATTTTTATTACGTGGTCCTGATAAAATAATTTCAGTATTGAGGCGTCAACCTCCCACATTACATGACATTCGCACATTTAGTATAGATTTATTATATGAAAGTAATAATCTCTTAGCCATATCCGTTCAAGGGTTATTTTCTTATAAGGAAATTTCTTCTCCTCCTATGATATTCAATAGAACATTTATTATAGTTGGTAAAGAAGATAACGAATATTGTATAACTAATGATCAATACTTTATTGATGGACCTTACCCCAATAATTTAATACAAATTAATAACGAAATGAAACACGATATTAAAAATATATGTGTATTTGTCCCAACTATGTTTAGTCCATCAGAAAAAAATCAACTAGTTGTATTTTTACAAGAATTGACATCAATGAATTCAACATTTAGCTTAAAATTTTTAGAGAATGTTAATTGGGATATAAGACGCGCAATCATGAATTTTATAAAAATGTATACACTGAATGATGTACCTCCAGAAGCTTTTGAATAAATTATTTTATATAAATTATTTTTATAATCATTGGAATAATTATTAAATATGGATTAATTAAAATTAAAAAAATTTTTAAATATATTATTCATATATCGTTAACAATCTATATTCCAAAATATTTATTTCTTATTAAACACCTTAAATTCGTAGAATATTAAATAATTTCTATTTATAAATATATATTATTTATTGCTGATTCATATAAATTTATGTACAATTTCAAACTAAATGTTGCATTTATAAATTACTTTCAATAAAATACGATATAAAACTATTGTAAGGTTATATCATGGGATAATCCTAACAAGTGCTATAAAGGATCTTATCGCATTTAAGAAAATCAATAATTTTCAACATAGAAGGAATATTCGTCAGCTGATCAGAACCTATTGATTGTTTGCTTATTTTGCCCTACAATCGCGCAGGATAACAAATATTCTAAAAACATAATCCCTATACTTTAATATCTTCAATCGTTAAAGATATCATACGAAATTTCTTACATATCATCGATTTACGTTTATAATCATGAAAACATTAAAAATATTCCATTTGAATAATAGAATTCCCTAATTTAGAGGATATATATTTTGTATTAGCAGGGATTTTTATGCACGAATAACGGTAGTACTATTCTCCTGCATTGCAGGTTCCATACTACATAGGGGCCTCAGCTTGCACGTTTCTGTCAAATATAACGTCAACGATGGTAAGTTCGATATCAAATTTTGCATATTGATTTGTACTAAAGCAACTTCGTTATGTTCAAGTTTATAGTATGTAAAATAAAATAAAATTTTGTTATTTTAGAATATACTAATTTTTTTATTAATGAGACGGTATTGAGTGACCTGTCTTGTATTACATCAATACTGTGCATAAATACTACTATGCATAAAATACTAAATTTAATTTGAATTCATTATTACTTTTTACAGAGGATGAAAGCATTGAGATGTCCTACTGATGAGCTTAGTCTCACCAATTGTGCTATTCTTAATCCTGATGACTTTCCAGAGGATGTGAAGTAAAGTTATATTTTAATTATATATAAAAATTTAACGCCAACCAATTACTCTGTCAATCTAATAAATTTTATATGTATTCTTTAGACATATAGAAGTATCCACTGGTACAAATCAGCATTTCGTATTTACCGTGAAACATCATGATGATGTACCTCATGGAGCGGTTGGATTTAGCTTGCCTCAACGGAAATGGGCTACACTTTCTCTTGGACAAGATATTGAAGTTCGACCTTATTACTTTGATCCAACATCTAGTTCTGAATGTTTATGTACAATTGTGTTGGAAGTTGACTTTTTACAAAAAAAATCGTATGTCTGTTTATCATTGTGATAACAATATCTGTTTTTTATAGAACAAGAGATGTTATATCATATTCTACATACATATATTTTTTTCTAGAACATCATTGGAACCATATAATACAGATGAGATGGCCAAAGATTTCCTGTTGCGCTTTTCGGGACAGGCATTCACCGTGGGTCAGCAGCTGGTATTCCAATTTAAAGACAAAAAAATGCTTGGCCTTGTTATTAAAAGTTTAGAAGCTGCTGATCTTTCTGCTCTTAAATCAGGACAGAATCCAACACCAAAGAAAACAGAAATGGGTCGTTGCTTGGGTGATACTGTGATACAGTTTGAGAAAGCAGATAATTCAAGCATAAATCTTATTGGAAAAGCAAAGGGAAAAATTGTTCGACAGTCAATTATTAATCCAGATTGGGACTTCCAAAAGATGGGGATTGGTGGTTTAGATAAGGAGTTCAGTGCTATCTTCAGAAGAGCATTTGCATCAAGAGTTTTCCCACCAGAAATTGTAACTCAATTAGGTTGCAAACATGTTAAGGGTATTTTGCTTTATGGTCCACCAGGAACAGGAAAGACATTGATGGCAAGACAGATAGGTACCATGTTAAATGCAAGAGAGCCTAAAATAGTGAACGGTCCACAAATCTTAGATAAATATGTTGGAGAAAGTGAAGCTAATGTTAGACGATTATTTGCTGATGCAGAAGAAGAAGAAAAGAGGGTATATGTGCTTTATTTAATATTATATATTAATATTATAATTAATATAATAATTGTAATCTTAGAATTTAATTATTATAACATAAAATCATTTTCAGCTTGGTCCAAACAGTGGACTACACATTATAATCTTTGATGAGATTGATGCTATTTGCAAATCTAGAGGCAGTGTAGCTGGTAATACTGGAGTGCATGATACAGTTGTTAATCAATTACTTGCAAAAATTGATGGTGTTGAACAATTAAATAATATACTTGTTATTGGTATGACTAATAGACGAGATATGATCGACGAAGCTCTTTTACGTCCTGGTAGATTGGAGGTATAAAAATATACAAACAAATACACGATTTAACATCGCTTATGCCATTACATTAACAATTGATATTTAAAGGTACAAATGGAAATTAGTTTACCAGATGAAAATGGAAGATTGCAAATTCTTAATATTCATACATCTAGAATGAAGGATTATAAGAAAATATCACCTGATGTAGATTTAAAAGAGTTGGCAACAAAAACTAAGAATTTTAGTGGTGCTGAATTAGAAGGTCTAGTAAGAGCAGCCCAAAGTACTGCCATGAACAGATTAATCAAAGCTTCAAGTAAAGTTGAAGTAGACCCAGCTGCAATGGAAAAACTTATGGTTGCTAGATCCGACTTTTTACATGCTCTTGAAAATGACGTTAAGCCAGTAAGTAAATTTAAATGATAACAAAGTGAACAATTCATCAAAATTAAATGATAAAAATAATTTTTTACAAGGCATTTGGTACAAGCGCAGAAGCTCTTGATCACTTACTTATTCGCGGCATTATTTCTTGGGGTAAACCAGTTACTGAAATTCTATCTGACGGTATGCTTTATATACAAGAAGCACGTGCCGCGGAAGGCTCAGGTCTCGTAACAGTTCTCTTGGAAGGACCTCCAAACAGTGGAAAAACTGCTCTTGCAGCACAGATTGCTAAGAATTCTGACTTTCCATTTGTTAAGGTTTGCACTCCAGAGGATATGGTTGGCTTCACAGAATCTGCAAAATGTCTGTCAATACGGAAGGTAATAATAACTACTTTAATTTATATTAACATGGATAAATAGATTAAAATATTATTTATAATATGTTATAGGTATTTGATGATGCATATCGTTCGCAACTTAGTTGCATTTTGGTTGATAATATTGAACGTTTATTAGACTATGGTCCTATTGGTCCACGTTACTCGAATTTAACATTGCAAGCGCTTCTTGTTTTGTTAAAGAAGCAACCACCGCGTGGTCGTAAATTATTGATTCTTTGCACTACAAGTCGCAGGTAAATATTTTATTATATACAGATAAATAAGTATTTATATCTACGTAATATATTTGATACGTCAATTATAGACAAGTTTTGGATGATATGGAAGTACTATCAGCAGTTAGTAGTACCATTCACGTTCCTAATTTATCTACACCCGAACATCTCTTGAATGTCTTAGAAGAAGTAGACTTATTCACGAAACAAGAAATGGCATCTTTACATAAAAAACTTCAAGGAAAACGGTAGCGTATTATTAAATCACAATTATTTATTTTCATATACGAAAAAATAACTTATTTTTCTCTTCTCCTTTTAGTATATTTATCGGTATAAAGAAATTATTATGCCTGATAGACATGACTCGTCAAGTAGAGCCTAACTACAGAGTACCCAAATTCCTCTCGAAATTAGAAGAGGAGGGTGGATTAGAATAAAAGAAATGTTGTATTCTGAACTCTAACTGTGTAGTATCCATAGGTTCGTATGATACATTTTTATATATCAGGATAAGCTACATGCAAATAGAAATTATCAATTTATATAATGTTGAATTGATATATAAATATAATTTCTTTGTAGGTATTTTTTGTGATCGGATGGAAAACAATTACAAGATCAATAATGCTAACAATATAATATCTTTATAAAATGGTTATGCATTAGCAAAAATGAAAAATATCTTCCATCTTAAATGGTATTATCTATTTTTTATACCATTTAAACAAAAGGACGTAGATATATTTATTTTATATATTTTTTGTTATCATATAAATGATTTTTATAGAAGTAAATATATTAAGTAATTTTAGTTATATATCTACATCATCTCTGTTATACATATTTTGGCTTCCAAAATGTATCATTATGAAATGATACTTTAATTTCATTCTTCAGATAATTTCTTTCGAATTCGATAATGTTTTGTAGTAACATTTTCGTTCTTGTTAAAAAAATTGTATATGTTTAAATTTTTAATCTTAGATAGACGTATGTAAAAGGCTCTTTGATACATTTCTTGAATTTTTCTCTTTCAGTATACATCAGTACAATATGATTTATGACGTGATAATAGCGATTAAATCTGACCATATATGTACGCAGTACTTCCGCCGCGTATATCCTCATATATCTGCTTATTATATAATCGTTTGGCATCGCAGTGTTCAATTATAGATAGCAAAAAATGTAATAGTATCCATTTTTAATCAAACGCAATGAAGATTTGATCTATGTATATGGTTGATTCTAGGTTCTTTTTTGTAATTATTATTATCATTATTCAACGAAAACAATAAAACAATAGGGAGCAACTTACATTACGAAAATATAAAATTAAATAGAGCAGAAAAAACAGTTCATTCGCTGAAACGTTTGATCGAACCTTTTACTTTCTATTTGAAACTAAGGACTATTATATATTTAATTTAAAACAAAAACAAAAATGTTACTTAAAAAATTAATCGATTTCGAAATATTAAAATAATCCTAATGTGAATTTTTACATGTACGAGTAGCAGACTCTCCGATAAAGTGCAGATTATAATTATTTGATTACAGATAATAAGATGGATAATAATCGTCGATATAATAGCAGAAGTTGACAAGATTTATTCGAAAATATCTAGAAAAAATGTTACTGTAATTGTTTATAAAAAAAATATTATAGAATTAATTTAGCTTTTGATTGTTATTCTTAAACTATTGTAAAATTATTCAATTCGCATATATGTAAAACTGCAATAGTGTTTAAATATTTAATGCAAACCATAGGACAATGATATGTCTTCGAAGTATATAACAAATGTACAAATGGTAATGGGAAAATGTAAAAAAAGAATTGTATTCCTATTACATGATTACAACGCATAAGTACATATATACATATGTACATGTACCTATACATTTATAATTAATAAAGCAACGATTATATATATATATATATTGTGTGTGTGTATATATAATTGTTGTTTCATAAATCGTAAATGATTAAAAAATGAAAATAACTATTCCTTTACGTTACATGTACAGCTTGTGTAGTAAATATATGTACAGCTTATATGTCAGTGTACAGATATAGACTAATTTTTCTATTTATGTATTTCATTACGTAATTTTTTATTTTTTTATTTTATTTTTTTTTCCATAAATAATGCATTTATTTTGATTTATACTTTTAAAAAAGATTTTACAAACCAACAAATGAATAACAATCAATATTATTTCAATTGATAATCATATAGGTGTATGTAAATGTATTGTTAAAATCATATATATATTCAATGTTTCCAAATAAAATATTATAACAAAATGTTACTATTTCTAAGTACAGTGATAATAAATGTTTTTGGTCTTTTCGAGCAATAAACATCAGAAACGATACATGCGTTTGAAGATAATTTATTTATAATTAAAATTGAATTTATTTAATGAAATTAAATGTGATACTAAAAATTAGTCATATGAGTATTAACTAATATTGTGTAGTATCGTTCTTCTATTGCAGGATCAGTTATCAGATATAAAAAATAAATTTAAAAGAATTTTAAATATTTTAGATAATTAATCTTTCGTACAAATGATTATATATTCGTTTTGAAAAATTGTTCTTTTTTTAGAGTATAAAATTAATATTTAATTATAAAATAATATAAAATTAATATTTAAAACAATAATGAAATATTAATAAATAAAATTAATATTTTACACAGTAACTTTACTGAATTTATTGCTACTACTCTTTTTCACAATTAGTTTTCATTATCTACATGTGCGATTCTTCTTTTATAGTTAATGGTAACATGTACTTGATTTTTAAGATATATATATATATATATATATATATATATATATATATATGTATAATTATTATAAGAGAACAGTGAACTTTATTTTATGCGATTAAAATATTAAAAGATATTAAGCACTGCCGCATCATTGTGTTCTTTAAATAAAAGTGTAAAAAATTATTTTAATAATACAACTATGCATCCAAAAGATCATCATCGCTATCCGATTGACACTGCGTTGGATCATTATTGGCATCTAATAAAAGACGAGCCTGCTCGTTAGTGCCGATCTAAAAATAAAACGATACATAAAATTAAAAATATTAATAGAAAATTTACATTGAAATCGTTCTTTTTTACATATCATAAATTAAATTCAAAATATTAGATACGTACCCTATGGTATTGAACGCGGCCATTTCTTCTGGATTTGAAAAAATTAAAACAGGAATGCAAAAAATAGCGTCTCTTATTTGGCTTAACGCAATACCATGAAGCTAGCAGAAACATAAATAAAGTAATTACGATACTAGCAACCAGGCCGACTGAAAATATTAAAAATTCATTTGTGAGTAATTATTAACGATTAATTATTTTTATTTAATTTAGAAAATGATAATAGATACTTACTACGAGTTGGAGTTTTTCGAATGTTTCGTCCAACATCAAAACTAAATCTTGTTCCCACGTTGGTTTGATTAAGACAAGTTATGTTCGTGTGCCATTCAAATGTTGTTATACAATCTGATTCCTATAAAGAAAACAAAAAAAAAGGATATATTAGGTATTAAAATATTTCATATTAATTCCATTAATAACGAATGTGTTAAATTGCTACAAGAGAACTTTCACCAATTGTTTATACCAAGGCAATAAATCGAAATCGATGGTAATCAACAACCGCTTGGGAAATCCAGAAAGTGGTGGGAATTCTAGAGACGTATTTATGATAGAAGAATAAAACTAAAGCCGCAAGTATGCTAACTGGTCTTTACAATAAGAAATAATGAAGAAAGTAATAAAGAAAAACATAATCCCGAAGTTTTTCAAAGAAATTCTTCAAATACGTTTTCTTATTATTCGATTAGTGATTAAAGATTTATTTTCTCTCTCTCTCTCTCTCTCTCTCTCTCTATATATATATATATATATATATATATATATATATATATATATATATATTCTTTTTTTATACTTTGTCGCTATACGAAACAATATTTGTAAATTATTTTTTGATTTAGACGTGTTAAAACTGTTTCAAATATAGCAAAATTCATTGAAATTTTTTTTCAATATTATTTTATTTACAGAAAGTCTATATAGATATAAATAAATATACCTACTTTCTATACTGGAAAATATAAATCTATACGAAAGTTTATTATTTTAAGCCATATGGCTTTACATAAATTTCGAAGAATCATAGTTTCCAAAGATATCAGAATTTAGAAAAAGTGATTTCTATATTTGAACGACATTTAGAAAAAGTTTGCTATATACACTTTTTTTCTTTATAAATTCAGAAGTAAAATGTCTTATACACTTATTTTTAATTTAGTTTTAAGATAATAAAGATATTTTCGTTCGTCTTGTAAAAATATGAAAAAATGTTTTCATTTTCTCTTTAGGTACATTATAAATTATTCTAAAATGAATTTATTTACTCTTTGTTACATGTAATACCCGGTGAAAGGAAAAAAATACCAACACGTGTTCGACAGACTTTTCTGAATTATTTATAAGAGTATCAATCCAACGATATTCGTAAACTTTATAAAAGTTTCAAGACTTATTTTAAGTTAAATAAATTACTATGAAGTTTCAACAAACACATTAATATAATTGATTAAACATTGATGTGTGAATTTATGAAAAAATTAGTGTGTCATGTGTGATATGTAAAGAATTAAACAGAAATAGTTCTTTTTTATAGTAGCTATAAAAAATACAACACGGAAATTTGTTAAATGCTTTATAAAGAACATTCATAAGAAAAAAAAATAGCCATTGAAAATCGTTCCAGCAATTATTATTTTGCAAATAATAAATCATCGATTCATATTACATACGAATTTTACGAGCGCTTCCATTTGCCGAGTCACGTGGGAACAGCAGCCAATGGCGCGCGTCGATAATATGGGTCACGTGATAGATTGTCGTACGCCAAGTACAATACGCGTTCGCAAGGCGAGACCGTCAGTCTACGTTAAGGCGTGTAATAGTGCGTATCTGTCGTGCGAACTTTTTCATTCCGTGTATTTTTCCCGTGCGTTTGAATGTGTCACGCTAGTTATCTAAGATTTTGCGATTGATTCTTAACATTTATTATACGAAATTATCATTGTTACGATCTTATCAAAGAAAATAAAAAGGTGGCACACGATGTTCTCGATAAACTGTTTACGATTGGAATTCTAAACAGCTTCGAGGACGTATGACCAAGACATAGCAGTCTACATTGATTCTGGTGAGTAGTATAAAATCATGATCCCGGATTCACGTCATCATGAGAAATGAAGAAAACCGGTTTTTTCTACTAGTATCACATATTGCTGAAATTTTCCCGTTTTTAATCTGTATTTTTCTTTTTTTGTTCTTATTTTTTTTTATTTTCAAAGGAATATCATTTTTCTAATTTCCCGTTCAAAATTGTTTTACGTTCGTAATTGTAATAAAATATTCAATAGTTACGAGATCGCATGATATCGCCATTGAAGATTTTCTAGTATCCTAGTCAACGGTCACGTGTCTAACTACAATATTATACAGGAGACGAAATCATGAAATCTCTTGTAACATTGTTCAAGATAGAACTTCATATGTAATTTCGAAACTACATTATACAGTACTCTCTGTCTCTGTCTCTCTCTCTTTCTCTTTCTCTCTCTCTCTCTCTCTCTCCCTCTCTATCTATCTCTATCTATCTCTCCTACTTTCTTAGCAAAGATTTCTTTCCAAGAAACGTGTGATATTTGTATTCCTCAGAAAAGCGTTATATTTTATCGATCACGTATGTATAAATCGCAAATAAATTTGCGTATATTTTTTTTTCGATCTTCACATACGGTACGTTGGTAACGTTTGGAAATATTTATGTGAAAGATCTTTGATTATTGTTGTTGTTATATAACTCAAGAAATACGAGCAAGATTTGAAGAAGATTATTATTTACCGTCCAGACAAAGAAATGTAAATATATTTTGTAAAATGTTAATTCCGAGTATTTAGATCCAAGTAAAGATCTGACAAAAAACTTTCCCAAACTAGGAGCGATTACATGCAAGAAGATTATTCGTTTTGCGAATAGAAGAGAACATCTGAAGGAGATTATTGGCTTTATCTACCATCATTTTTGTCGTTCCTCCTATTTTTTATCGATTCTTGTTTTTCTATCTTGTATATCACATGCGTATATGTCGTGCTTAACACGATATGAAGTTTGGAGTATGTAAACATATAGGTCGTCTTAATCGTTGACCTAGACAATATACATCAGTAAATTTATTATTGTGTAAGTGGTTTTATATTTTAAGTAAATCGTATTACCGACGAGGAAAAATAAATATGACGTATGTAATATTTATAATTAACAGCGAGACTATAATTATGATATTCGTATATCAGATTCGAAATCTCCTTTTTAGATATAAGAAGGAAAAAAAAAAAAAGAAAAGCAGAAAAGATTATTTACCACTACGAAGATTCGTTCGATTAAATTACGTACCAATATTACCAAAGGTATAACTTCGACTGATAAGAACGCATTTACGAAACTTCTGATTTGAATTTCTTCTCGAACATATACATTGAACAATTAGGCCTAATACTTAAAAATACTTATTTCAAATCTATTCATTCGGAGATATCACCAATTCTATTTTCGATATCGCTGTAAGCTAATCAACTATCTTTGATGCCCGAGACATTTCCTACAATCACAACATTCTCCGAGTAGATATCTACGTTATTATTTATATATTTAATTTCGTACATTTTGAACTTGGAATTCGATTTATACTATGTTTAAATTAATATTTTTGATAAGGTTACATCGTCAGATTTCAGGAATCTCCGTGAATAATTAAACGATAATTAAACTAAAGAATTTACATTTAACAGTTGTAAATTACTTAATATTACATTTAACGTTCCTCTTGAAGATCGACATATAATAGAATACTAAGAAGAGGCAATGGGACTTCGTCACGAAGCAGTCACACGCATGAAAAAACAAAAATAAAACCAATACGCAACTAACAATGACTTATATTCTCAATTGAAAAAAGAACCAAATTTGTAACCATCGATTAAATCACATATTTTGTTAAGTATTGAATAATGTTTGTATTATTTATAAGTATTGTTTATAAAAGAATTTCCAGAATGATCCAGAAGATTTTAAATGGATCAAAACTTCTTAGACGATTTTAAATATCAAATACTTTTTTTTCGAGATTTTTTATGCTTTTAATTAGGCTGACATTCTTATCGTTCTTAGCAAGTAGTTATACAATCAGAAATAAAAAAATTAGCTTAAAAGATTTCGAAAGAATAATTGATTTTTTAAATCACCTAGGATCTTTTAATCCATGAAGAGTGTATAATATGTAATAATGGATATTGTTTTCATAGTAAAAACTATAAAAACTGTAAAACACTTGTGACCTTGATAACAACTGACTGGTTGTGCACCGAGATGTAGTTGAAGTTTCTTTCATAGTTCAAGAAGCTCGATTCTTTGAAGTACTTATTATTATTAAAGCCGAATGAATGAGTGTAGTTAGAAACTAGTATTTTTCTTAGAATGAAATAACACGTGTAATCATACACATACATACATAGATATGTCATCATATGTACGTATCGAATATGATCTATATAACGACCATATTCACGAGATATTATAAAGTAACGTTTACTTTGTATAATCTATGCGAGAACAAGAAGAAAAATCACAAAATACAAGGAAAATAATTTTCTCGTCTATTGTTTTCCTGCGTTTAAAAATAATATCGAATGTTCTACAACGACATTATGGGTATGTTTCATTGTAATTCTATTTTTCTCTTTAATCTTTATTTTTTGTTAACCTTTCATTTTATTTATTTATTTTTCTTTCTTAATACCGAAGAAGACAGATATATATGTATTTCAGAAATTTATAGGTTTATTGATCATTTTCAGAAAATTGTAAGTCGCAATCATTATACCGATCTGTGACCAATTAAAATGACCGATCAAGATCGATAATCATCACGTAGATAGTAACTTCTACGAGAAACGAGATATATTCTTCTTTTTCTACTTTTTCTTTTTCTTCTCCTTTAATCAATCATTGAAACGTTCGCGGTTTTATTTCACGGTTATAAGAATACAAAGTATGTATTTTTAAATAAATGCAAAAAACTAAATCTAGTCTTGATGATCATATATAATCCGTAGAAATAATTATATATTAGCTTTTACTGAAGTAACTTCGTATTGTAATTGTAAAGAGGAAAATAAATGGACAATTCTCGAAGACGTTTTTTAATTTGACTTGTCGACGATCGTCCTCAACAGGATAAATAACAGGTAAAATCGAATCGTTCACCGAATGAGAGACTAGAGACGACCTTGAATTTGCTTGACTATCTTTCTCGACCTTTTCGACATTATATACGATGTATATTTGCTCAGGAGTCAAGTTAAAATCGATGATCGTATTCAACGAAATGTATTTATAATTACCGTATCTTGACAGTGATTTATGAAATAAGGGACATTTCGATGTATAAGAATCTTCTTAATAAATCCATCGACACTTTTGTTTTTGTTTATAATTTCTTATCTAATCAGTTGCGAGTTTGCAAGTCAAAGAAAAGATTAAAAAAGAAAAAAAAAAAAAGAAAAGAAAACAAAATCACAAAAGGTCACAGTACAGGTTAAATTCCAGGATTTTCGTCAAACGATTAAGAAATAGAAAATTATCGACTTTCTCGATAGATAGGATGGATTGGATATGTATGTATGTGTATATATGTATGTATCTATGTATATAACTCGTTAATCGTATCATACTTTCTCTTGTCTTTATATAATAAAATTATGGCGTAATTACTCGTTGGTTCTTGTGACAGTCGTTATGCCTTTCAACGTGAAGAAAAAACATCGTTTAGTTAAAAAGAAAGAGAACCAAGAGTAACAAGAGAAAAAAAATAAGACGGTATGATTCAAGCATGTTCATTCGACTTTCACGTCACGTACGATCTTACCAACAGTTCATTTACGCGCTATGACCCGTATACAACGAAAAGGATACGTAAAATTATTGACTTATATTTTATGAAAGTACGTACAATATATAGGTATCTATATATACAGACATACTCTCTGTGGATCGAGGCGTATCACTTTTTTCATGCGAATACTCCCTGAACAAAATGATAATACTCGTGTGCTATTTTTAATTTCTTACGTTTTAATTATATTAGCTTAAAAATTGTAAATAATAATTTAATCCTTACGTCCTGCGTATGTACGTATAAGAAAAGATAATATACACGCATGCCAGGCCGTTACCCGGATCTATCGTTACGAATCGATGCGAACAAAGGTACGTGATCTGTCTTTTAATTCGATTAACTTATTCTTTTTTTCTAGCTTCGAATACTTTTCCAATGACGTAGTTCAAAGAAAGAAAGAAAGAAAGAAAGAGATAGAGAGAGAGAGAGAGAGATATTTCTTCTCTCTTACTCCAAATTTTCCATTTCTTTTCTGTTTTTAATGATATATATTTTTGTTCTTTATTTTCGTTTCTTTATTTACGAACGTAGAAATTTCTCGGTATATAATCTCGGCTTATTTATTATGCTCGTCGAACAAACATCATATCGATATCATTCGGTACAAAAGTAAAATCATCGAACGAGAGATAGGAGCAACGTCGTAATAACATCAACACGATGTAATCGTTCATTCTGCGCTTTTTCATTTAAAAATACGTACACACGTATGTATGTATGTATGTTCAAACCAAAAAGAAAAAAAAAATTATTAAATATATAAGAAACATCAGCGAAGTTGCATAACAACATTTTTATTGAATCTGAATTTATATATCTACTCTCAAAGTGCAGAAAGTTGGCGTAGAAAATAACAAAGGCAATGAATATTGGCTTATCATTTGAGAGAGGAAGCATTATTTTTATCTGTAAAGCTACGAAACAAGCTATTTCCGATTTTAGATACATTCGACAACGTAAACATTTCTACTTGGCAGACTACTAGCATCCATTTTTCATTTTTTTTTTTCTTCTTTTCCCCTTAATATTCATGTTGATTTTTCTTTTTTCTCATAGTGGATCCCGAGATCATAGATAACGTACGATGATCATCACAATCTGGTTAATTTTTTTCCTTGCGCTCTCAACGACCAATACTATTGCTTCTCAATGTAAAGGAGATCAGAATTGCACATGCCAGCCAACTTATTCGAACGAGATTGAAATTTATTGCCAAGCTGAGAATAATTCGGAATTCATCTTAAACATTCATCCAAAGGATTACTTGCAGGTATATACTCGTTAGAATGTTATTCTTATGTAAAACAAGTCTGTTGTTTCGTTCGTAAATTATTTAAACCATCGTACGTTATAAATACTGAGAAATATCAGTATTAGAATTAAAAGTATAGAATTAGTAGTATTTAAGAATTTCATTGAACAAATATTTTATCGTATTATAAAATATCTTATAAAAGTAATTAATAATCGATCGATTTTTCATTCTCTTTGACTAAAATTTGATGACAAATCAACAGATAACTTGTCAAAATTGGGAAAGATGGGAAAATTTTCGTTTTACGAGCACACTACCTGGAAAGGAATTAAATTCACTGCTCTTCCGAATATGTGGATTATCAAACAACGTCAGTTTAGGAGATGTGGCCAAACAAATGGGAGTGGAAACCGTCAACAGCCTTCTCTTTCAATCATTCAATAATCTTGGTGACACATTAACGAGAAAACAACTTCAAGGTTTTCCTATGGTGAAAAAATTAATCTTGTCTAATAATGGTTTCTCGAAAGTCCCAAAGGATTTGTTGATGGACTTTCCCGAATTAGAACGTCTTGATCTGCATGAAAATCGTCTCGAATTACCACTTGGTATTTTCGATTTCACTCCGAAACTTAAAGAACTCGAATTAGGTAATAATGGAATGAAGACGATCAAAGCTGGGATGTTTGATAAATTAGAAAAACTTAATTTTTTAAATATTTGGGGAAATCAATTGACGGAAATCGAAACAGGACTGTTCGACAAATTAATCTTATTACAATCATTGGATCTAAGCAGGAATAAATTAGTGACACTATCGCCGAACGTTTTTGATGGATTAAAGAAATTAGAGAAACTTCATCTTTCTTTTAATAATTTCTCTTCCCTACCGGAAGGGTTGTTTAGTCGGAACAAAGCATTACAAACAGTAAAGTTGATCGACAATCACAGGAATTTGACCAGTTTACCTGACAATCTTTTTGCAAATTTGACGAAGCTCGAACTGGTCTTGCTGAAAAAAAATGGATTGAGAATTCTACCAGAAAATTTATTCTGGGGTGCGTCGTCGTTGAAAAATATCAGCCTAGATAGTAACTTCCTTGTTACTCTACCAAAGAATATCTTTAAAGGTCTAGAAAATGTTGAAAAACTCGAATTGAATTTCAACGATATTGTAACTCTTCCTGATAAAATCTTTTACGACATGAACAAATTGATTAAACTCGATTTGTCTATGAATCGTATGGTTTCTATATCTCGGTACGTTATTTTACAGTTTATATAATTTTTTTTCTTCTCTTTTTTATTTTTTTGTTTAACAAATTAAATATCTTTCAGGCATCTATTCGACGGCTTGAAGTCCCTAACCGAACTGAACATGGAAAAAAATAAATTAAAAACTATTGACAGTAACACTTTTACTCACGTAAGAAATCTACGAATTGCTAAATTCTCTCACAACGAACTTATGTTGAATTCATCCGAATATCAGAACGTTGATCTGTCACCTTTTTATAAATGTGATTTGCTAGAGGAATTATATTTATCCAACAATAATATATCGCAAATATACAGCGATTGGTCAATAAGTGCTACGAATTTACAATTATTAGATCTCAGTTACAACGATATTAACATCATATCGGTAAATATCACCTATCAACTTCAATATAAATTCTAAAGTACTTCATTAATCGAAATGATAAGATCGAAAAAGAAAAAAAAAAAACTTTTTGATTTGAATAATCATTCTTTTATGTTATTTATCTTTTTTTCTCTCTCTATAGATGGAAGATTTGCAATTTGTGTCGAACAAAATTAAAGTCAATCTGAGTTATAATAAAATAAGACACATTTTATTGGGCCAAGCCGAAAATATTGCAAGTTTTCAAGAGACTCCACGAGACGTGATTATTCACGTCGAACATAATCCCTTACTCTGTGATTGTAATTTGTACGAATTTTTGCGTTTTCTCGAAGGTAGAATGCACCCAAACGTTCAAAATTACTTTCACATTATAACAGGAAATTTAACGTGCATCGAACCAAATGGAGTGGACGAAATAGAAATTAGTCGATTGCATTCAAAGACTTTGAAATGTGTCGAGGAAGAACACTTGTATGTTAAAAGCAAGTGTCCAATTGGTTGTGTTTGTTGGATAATACCGGAAGACAAAACTCGTTTGATAGATTGCTCGTATAAAAATTTTTCTGAACTATTGATCGACAAAACAGGAATGAACAACCTGAAACCTGTTAAAGATTATCATATAAAATTGAATATGACCGGAAATACATTAACAGAGATACCGTCCATAGAACTTTTAGGATCAGAATATGTGACGGATTTAATTCTATCTAATAACAATATTATCAAAATTTCACTTAACAAATTGCCGAAAAATCTCCAAGTACGATATTCCTCATTTTATTTTTGTTTCCATTATCCGATAGAGAGATGAATAACAAGCATCAATTTCTTCTTCTTCATTTTCAGGTATTAGAATTGGATAATAACAATATATCTAGGATTAATTTGGATGTACTGGATTACTTAAAGAATTCGACTTCACTGAAAAAACTTACTTTGCATAAGAATCCATGGAAATGTGACTGTGATGCACGAGACTTACTTAGTTTTATTCAATCGAAACTAATTGACATTCCAGATTTAGGAAAAGTCACGTGTAATAACAAGAATATTTCTATGTTGGAAATGACCATTAATGATTTTTGTCCGGTCGAGACGGTGATAATCGTTGGCATAAGCTTTACGATCGCATTATTGTGTCTGTTTATCGGTGGGCTAGTAGCACTGTATTACAGATACCAACGAGAAATCAAAGTTTGGTTGTACGCCCGTCAATTTTGTTTATGGTTCGTCACAGAAGACGAATTAGACAAGGACAAGATATACGATGCGTTTATAAGTTATTCGCATAAGGACGAAGAATTTGTTGTAAACGAGTTGGTACCAAAGTTGGAAAGTGGTTCAAGACCGTACAAATTGTGTTTGCATTATCGTGACTGGCTAGCAGGTGAATGGATTCCAACACAAATCACACGTTCAGTGGAACAATCGAGGAGAACGATCGTTATAGTGTCCCCTAACTTTTTAGAAAGTGTTTGGGGTGCGATGGAATTTCGTGCAGCTCATAGGCAAGCTATGAGCGAAGGTAGAGCGAGAGTCATATTAATTTTATATGGTGATATTGGTCCTACGGATAATTTAGATGCCGAATTCAAAGCTTATATAAGTATGAATACGTATGTCAAATGGGGCGATCCGTGGTTCTGGGACAAGTTGAGATACGCGTTACCACATCCGCCAGAACTTAGGAGAAACTTAGTTAAAAAGAAAATCTTTGAGAAACATTATCCTTGTATACAAATCAATGGTGAAAAGAAAGAATTGATATATCCATTTGGAATCCTTGATACATCACCAGCTGTGACTACTCCACCGGCGGATTCACTTAAAGTGTTCATATGTGACCAAAATGACAAAGATCCTTACGTGAATAGCGATGAGAATGAAATAACTAAATTGAATGACAGTAACAGATTCAACATTGTACCAGAATGCGAAGCGATCCATATAAACTTGATCAATAAAATCCAATGCACTACTGTTTGATTCTAAAATAAGTAATATCAAAATGGTGCAATGTCAAAATCACGCCTGTGAGATATTTCTCTAAGTTATTTGATTTGTCTGTGTATTTTAATAGTTTTTAAGAAACATAAATAAGTTTGAATTTATTCGAACTTCGACTGAAAGGACTGAAATCCAAACAATGTAATCGTAATATTAATTATTAGTATAATTTTTTTTATCATTATATTTTTTTTTAATGAAATCATTTATCCATATATCGTTGAAAAAACATATCATATAAATACTGAGCAGGGTCAAAATCATATTTTCTTAGCTATAATTAGATATAAATACTCTAATACGAGATATAACAATTTTCGAACAACTCTTAATTTCTAATATGCAATATTACGCTTTAATGTAGGCTAATAAATATGCCGTATTATTACTTTTCCATGTACATAATAATCATCTCACATTGACTGTCATTTTATATGCAATTTATTATCTTTATATTCGACTCAATTTTGTTTAGAACGATAGTTTAAGCATTTGTATATAGTTTCAACATTTTCATGCAATATTTTTGTAGTGTGTATTTTGGATTTTAAAAAATAAAAAAAAATAACGAACTAGTTTCAGAAAGCGAACAAACCGAAAGAATCTCTTTATAAATAAAACTAAAAGTAAAATAATGCAAGAAGTAATCTTACTTACCCATGTCAGCGTTGGTTCAGTTTCACTCGTTTCGTCGCATATAAACGTGATTTCCGCCATATAGGAACCTGCAATAGTTAACATAAAATTATAAAAAAACAAAAAAATCAAAAATTCATACGGATCGTAAAAAGATATAGATTTATTTTTTTTTACTTACTATTTAAACATTTACTGCCATTAAGATATTTAAATTTTATAATGTTTTGATAAAAATCAAAAATAATGTACGATAAAGGTCCATAAATATTACAGTTTTCACACACTGCAATACTTGACCCATTACCATTTTTCTGTTCTCCACAAATGTTTATACTGTAATTTCTGTTTTCACTTTGGACCTATAATTTCAATTGATAATAAATTATACTCTATTTTTTTTAAGTTATAAATTAATCTACTTGAACGAAATGAAGACTCACATAACGTATCGGTTGGTTTTTATACAATGAAGAAAGATCGATTTGATATAAAAAAAATTGATCTTTTATTCCGCACGGTGGGATCCAGTGACCCAAAATAGTTCCACAAACAACACTAGTTCTCCATTCAAAAACATATGTACACTTACTATATCTTATAAATTTTGGCAAATGCTAAAAATAAAATAATGTACTTAATATATATCTATAAAAAAGTCAATCAGTAATTTAATTCTTATTTAGATGTGAATATTAAAAATTCGGAAATATTTACTTCATTTATGTTATTACAAAAAAATATCAAAACTGATGAAATCTTAACGTCTGTTTTTTCTGGACAGACCGAACCTTCGATGTAACGCAACATTAATTGATTGTTATATATTATTAGCGTTTCTTTAGGAAAACCTAAATTCTAAAATAAAGTTTTATATATTAGTAATTTTGACAAAAATATACAACTTCATAGTTAATTATTTACTTACAACTTCTTCTACAAGTTCATTATTATCATTTAATGAAGCTTTACAAATCCCACTGCCGTGCACACAATTTAAGCCCGGAGTAGGTATTATAGTTCGACATACATTTATATAAAATACAGTACGATTTATTTGTACAATATAATTGTTAGTCGAACTTATTAAAGAATCTAAAGTAACTTCGGTATCTGGAATATTACATTTGATCTAAAACGAAATATTTTATTAGTTAGAATGTCATAGAATATTGAAAATTAATATACATAACTTCATAAACAATTTGTGATTTATTACTTACTCTTTTTTCACAAACCAAATTAAGATTCCAGTGAATAATCAATTGACAAGGATTTTCTTCTATAATAATTGGATCATTTGATGATCCTTCAGGTCCACAAAAAAAGGCAATAAATGTTTGACTGTATTGATTATCATTACATTTGTTACCGTCCGTATAATTTAAATAAGGTCCACCCTCCTGCCACATCAGATTTGTATTAGCCATACCCAGAGATGTACCATTTTCTTCAAGACAAACTCCTAAATATGTGAGTGTTAATATTTATAAGCCGTTTCAACTATATTTTACGTATTAACAAAAATTAAACATTATTTTTTCCTACTATTATACTTGTATTTCTTAAAGAGTAATGATATCGAAGATATATATAAATATATAGTTCATAGAAAGTACACAATACATACAATGTATGTATTCTCGATATGAAGAATTATAGATTAAGATATTCATACACCAGGTCGGTAAAGTGGCGATAACCAAGCTCATTGAGTATATAAACATTGGTATTGTATCGATAAATTAGAAGCACGAAAGATAATACTTTTTAGGAACTTTCTTAAGATAGCGATATAAGTTATTTCTTCACGAGACAAATTACCATCTCACTCTTGTACGTGCAACTTTATCAATAAATTGCAATACCTTTGAATTTCAGATTATATAGTATTAGTTTAATAAAATAATTATCGGATATATCAAAATACTTAACCTGTTCCTGCTTTACATGTATTATTTATAAGAGGTCCACATACACTGAATTTATACTTTGTACCTCGAGATGAGGTGACATTAAAATCTTTATCCATTAAAGAGTCTAAATTATACCTATATGAAAGAATATAAATTACTATGAAGAATTAGAAGTTAACTGAATTTAATTATTTAAATGCAAAATTTAATTCTTACATAAAATTTGTAACAGGATTATTTATAATACATCTTCTTGATGTTTTTACACTATATTCATGTAATTGTTCTAAGCTACAAGCAACTGCTGTAATCCATGTCAACTGATAATGACAGCCATCAGTTTCTGTTACCTCTGGAAGTGTATCCTAGTGAAATAATCACAATGATAACTACATATAATTTTTCTAATCGCTATCTTTAAGTAACAAATCCATTGACAAAATACTCACTTTAGCTTTTAAATTACAGATAAATGTAATAGTTGTTCGAATATGTTGTTCCTGCTGTCCTTTCTCTTGGTTTTCCTTGCATATAGCTCCATTTTCATATTTTAATATCAAATTATTAGAGGAATCAAAACTAAGAGTTTCTTGAACATCTCCCAAATTTAAATACCTGAATTTGAAAGGTTGTATATTTCTATAAGTACTTTTTTATCACTTTAATAAAAATACATTTTTTTTAAATAAACTTTATATATATACATACCCTAATGTAGGTGCTTTCACAGGATCATAAAGACAAGCTCCTGAATTTACTTGACAAAGTGCACCAAATCCAAATATTACAGAATGACAAACATTCAATATTATTTCAAGAGAGGTATTTGTTCCTGCATATATAACATAATTTTCTGAATATCCTTTTAATGGTGAAAGATCATAATGGGAATCATCAGAAGGATTAGTCACAGTACAATTTATTTCCTTTTTGTTAGCACAACATGCAAAAGCACTTGACCATATCATTTGGAAGTGACATTCACTTCCCTGTAAATAATGATCAGATTAAAATATCAAAGACAAGAAGCATTACAGTGACAGACACATATTTTATATATATTTAAAATTACTTGCTTGTTTATGTACAGTTGGTACTGAATAACTTGTTATAGAATAATCACATAACATAAGAATGTCAACTTTATAATTAATACCTGATCTACATTCGTCACCATAAAATATAAACTTTATCTTTCCAAATTTAGTTATTAACTGTGGTACTACTTTTCCTACAAAGATAATAGAAAGTAGATGTTTTGTATTAATAAAATGTAAGAAAAGATGTATTTACCTATTCCTATTTCTTTGTTGTTTTTTTTTAGACATATAGAATATCCATCCTTCCCATTGCATTTTTTTATTAATGGTGAACATAATTGCATTCGTATACTTTCATTAGCAGACTGCTGAATTTCGATATCCTCTCCAGGTTTTGATAACTTAGTTAAATTATAAAAATAACTAAAGATCTCTTCGTTGAATTCACAATAAGATTTCGTTTTAACTGGTACAGTAACCTATGTAACAATAAAGAGAAAATAAATATATATTATAAATACGCGCATGCATTTGATTAAGAAGTATTGATTCGCACCAAACTAATTATCGAAAAAGAACACAAGACAATGAAAACATTTAATTTGTACATCTTTCTAATTCGAAGATTTCTTCGTGAACTGCAATGATAATATATCTTTTAGTAAAATATATAAAAGTTCAATATACTGATGTGAATTATTCACACGAACACACACATAAATACGGATGACTAATTACGATATCACAGATTATGGTTACTCTCGATAGCGAAACATTTAGGTTAGAATTATTTTCAAACATAACATTACGAATAAAGCTCGATACAACCTATCGATTAATCGTTTCGAGAAAACTGTTGCAATATCGATTATCAAATCGTAGAATATCGAATATAATTAGTGTTAACTGGAAAATCGAAATATTGCTGAATAAAAAGCAGCTAAGAACGCACGAATTTTATTTTTTACTATGTTATTTCCAAAGACTTTAATATTAAGTCAGTCGTGACATCAATTTCTTCTTATATATTTATATAGTTATTAATTTGTATAATTTATGTATTTATAAATTCTATCTGATTGTTATTTTATTATGTAAAAACGCATAGAACACAAACAAGAATAATAAGTTCTTTATTGTTAATATAAAACAATTATATAAAGTAAATAAAATTTATAGATCTCACTTTATTTAATAATTATGGAACGACATGCAGTTCAAAAAGGTTTTATAACGCTCAAACCTCTTTGTGATTCATTAATCAAAGATCCGAGTGTAAAATGTGCGTCGCAAGTTATAGATTGTATAAAAACAATCTCAGATGGTATTATTCAAGATTTACTAGATTATATTTTGTTCCCTGTAATTGTTCATTTACAAAATGAGGATGTCAGGTAATATAGAAATTCATATTTTTATTATGTTAATAAACGTGTTATTTTACCTATATATAATTTATTTTTTCTTAGTAAACATTCAAAGGAATATTTAGTGAAGATCGTAAGAACTGTTTTATCGAAAGCTAGGATTACAAATTTTAAGTCTTTTAATAAACTGTACACTGTCATTTTATCTCAAATTTATGATAAAAATCAATCACAAAGGAGTATGTAATCATTTTTATTTATTAAGTAAAACTAATGATACTATATGCTTTTTATAACTCCAAATAATTTTATAGTTATTTCTTCGTACGAAGAATTGAAAGAAACAGTACTTCTCTGTCTTCAGGATTTATTAAATCGTTGTTTTACAAATGTTATTGAAGAATTATATACAAGACAATATGCACCTACACTTGCTCATGGCATATATTTATGCGTATTAATTGCTAAATGTGAAAAGTCACGTTCTTTAAGGTAATACGATATTATTTTATGTTTCTTCTTATACTATATAAATATAAAAATTATATGAAATTATTTTATGATACAGGTTGATAGCTATCGAAACAATAATGACCTTATGTTATGTAGATGATTCTTCGGATAAGTCTGATATTGTTTTGGCAAACCAAATAGCAGACACAATCATGTTATTTTTACCAGGTATTGCTAGTGGATTACAAGAAGTTGCTATGGGAAGTGATATTCAAGGACATAAAATTACAATGGTATTGAGATTCATATATATTTTTATTATACTTTACTTATCATATTATATAGAATAAAAATAAACAATGCCTTAAAATAATTTTAGATGGCTATCAGAGCATGGGCTAGAATAATATGTATTGTAATGCAAGATACAGATAATGAAGAAAATATACCTTCAGTTATTAACATTAATAAGCAACAAACAAATTCAATTGATCCATTAGGAAATAGATTACGTCTTGAAGGAGCTACTGGAATTGAAAAGCTTCTAAATTCTACTACAAGGAATCAAGAATGGCTAAATGCTGCAGCTATTAAATTAAATGTACTTATACAAGCAATGAGTTCTTTAAGAAAACATTCACATTATAAAGTCAGGAAAGAATTAGCTACAAGTATTAGTTTATTAATTACAATGTGTGCCAGGTACAATCATTTACAAATATTATATTTTTAATTACAATTTATGATATATATTGACATATATTCATTCTATAAAGAAATATGAAACCAAGCATTATGGAGTTAATAGAATATTTGATTTCTTTATCTGAAGATGACAATAAAGAAGTCAAAGAAGAAGCTAAAAAAGCACTAGATAAAATTAATGAATCGTATATGCAGAATATAAATATGAGACCATTGATTGAATTATTAGAAGAAAGTTTTTACAAGTTACTTACACGATTGCCGCGTATCGTAAGAAGTTCTGGTATTAATATTACTTATATATTGCAATTTGTGTAGAAAAATGTATATTTTTTTGTGATATATTCAATAGTCATTTAATTTACAGATGATAGTGAACAATTAGTAGGTTTAAATCACCTTTGTGGATATTTACGATTATTAGGAAAAGAAAGATTGCCCGCTATTATACAATCTGCGGCACACGTACAGAGATTATTACAGGCTCTTTTATACATGATTGAAATAGATTGCAGTGATATTACTCTTTTAGAAGATATTGGTATAAAAGATCTTGATAATTTGACTCATCACAACCAAATACGTTCGTGGAGACAATTTAAATTCATCCAAGATATTTGTTGTAAAGAAAAAATTTTTACAATATGTGAGCTTTTGGGAACATACAGTGATTTAAGAATTTTAGTTGATAATATTCTTCAAGCTATGTATAATGTACCTCAACATAGAAAAGAATTAATATTTTTACTTAATTCAATAGTAAATGGTAAATAAAATATTTACCTTAAAACATTTAAATTTTCTACAAACAAGTTAAATTTTTTATTTTATAATATTATAGTTCCTATTAAAAATACATCAACATTATCCTTATATAAGGAAATAATTGAATTTTATACAATAGAAGATTTTTGGTATTTACCTCTTGAAGTCACAGAGGATATACCATTATGTGTTGCACAGAATAATATAGTACAATGTTGCCTTTTAACAGAAGGTTTAGGACAAATTGCAAAGAATTTAGAAGACGATTATGAAAGATTTCTTCTCAAGACTTTATATTTAATTATTGAAAGAGCAGGTAATATTTATTCTCATTATTTACTTATATATGTATAGATATGTGTTATTTTTATTATATTTTTATTGCAGGAAGTCCAAATAGCCTTTTAAGTTATGTAGGAATTCAAACTCTACAAAATATTGCAGAATCACAAAAACATAAAACTATAGGAGATCTTTTACGTGTTAATGTAGATTATTTCTCTTATCATGTCACTGTTAAACTACGTAGAATAGAAAGAAATCCAGGAGTCCTTGATGTTGTTGGAGTTGTGATGAAATATAGTTCTATGGATGTATTACCATGTTTGAAAGAAATTGTGCAAGATGTTCTTCTGCAGTTAAATACTGTCTTTCAAAAACGAAACACGTATTCTTTTTTAAAAGTTTTTTATATATTTATAATGTATATAAAGAGATTAGTATCAGATTCAAACATAGATGTAACAGTAGCATCACCTTCATTAATACAAAAAGATTCTGCAGAGATTATTATCCAAAATTTATTAGAGTATTATGAAGCAAAAAAAGCAAATGAAAAAATTGATCAAGATTTTAATGATGCAGTTACGGATCTACAGAATACAGAAATACACGACGTAGAATCTGAAGTTAATGAAATGACTCTGGAAGAAGGTATTATATTGTCAAATTTATAATTATATATACATATATATATATATATATATATATATATATATATATATATATACATTTTAGAATGAATGCATAACAAACATCAGTTATCACTATTTCAAATTAAAGTAAATAAATGATCTTTATTTTTTCTTATAGAAGAGGATAAACAAACCTTACCAATACATATACAAATGATTGAAGATGTTTTAAAAAGATGTTTACATTTTTTACCTTCAAAAGATATAAAACAATCACTCATTGCTATGTTAACTTTAGAGGAAGGTTTACCAATTTTAATCAAATGGGAAAATCAATTATTGCCGATTGTACATCAACTTTGGCATCCATTAGTAGACAGATTTCAAGATCAAAATATACTTGTTATTAATCGTGCGTGGCGATTATTTTGTGTACTTGCACATATCTCTAAAGATTTCATTAGGTGCAGAACATTAAAGTAAGTCAGTTTGTTTGTTTATAAAAAAAAAATTAAATAAAATTTTTAATTGTCTAATAACAATATAGACAAATACTACCAGCACTATCGAAATTTTTGAATAAATCTGCTAAAGAAAGTTATAATAAACCTATTGATGCAGTTTATAAGTTTACACAAATGTACAAACTTCAAAGAGAATTGATAACTACGTTGAGTCAAATAGTAAAAGATCTTAAACTTCGTGAAAAGGATCTATGGAATGTATTAAGTATTACAGAACCATATCTTGCTTCACATCAACATCCAATATTACAAGTAAAGTACTTATTAATGTTGAATAATGTATTAACATGTAAGAGATTAATTGTATAATATTTATTGCAGAATTGTTGTGTAAATATGTATAAAAACCTTGCTGATTATAATAGTGATATTGTTTGGGTGAAATGTCTTAGTATTTGGCATTCTAAAATAGCAAAAATTCCAACCAATAAAACGTTCAATTTGGAATGCTTAAAGGTAGCGTATATATTTAAAAAGTTGTACATATTTTCGAATATTTTTTTATTTTTTTTCCAATATATGAATTTTACACATCATTATTTTACATTCTTTTAGATTACAGAAAATGCTATACCAAATGAATATCTCAAAAATGTGAGAATAATAATTACATATATTCAAGAAAAAATCTAGTCAAATACAATCCCAATGAAGATAATAAAAAGTTATTTCTAAGAGTATAATTCATAAAATAAATATGTATATACTCGCAAACTTACACGGGAAACTACTATGAAGAATATTATTTTTCTATATGACTAAAGGTGTCCTAGAAACATGTAGGTGATTTACATTCAATAATCATAAATAACTAAATATAATGTACATATATATATATATATATATATATATATATATATATATATATATATATATATGAAATACACAATGCTATTATAAGAAAGCTACATCTCTTCAAGTTTCTGAAGTGGAATGTGCTCGAACTTATTATTTAAATCTGTATATTTAAGAAATATTCACGTACATGCGGAATAATATTTGATACCATCATTATCATGGACTTGTGAAAAGAAATGAAATAATAATTATGTTAACAAAAGCAATGTATTTTACACATTTTTTAAAAACATTATAATTGTGAAAACAATTTTTTTTTTTTTTGAAAATATGACATGACAATGTAAAATACTTGATAATATAACAAATTGGATATCCTCTGTAGGGGTACAAGTATATGCACACATGGATTTTTTCTTGCAACACACACACACATATATATATATACATATATATAAAATATACATATATATATATATATATATATATAAAAACACTTATTTTTAAACAAAAATGCAATTTGTTGAAATCGGTTATAAAAAAATTATATTCTTTAAATATGAGATATTTATGATAATCTTTTAATTGTATGGTCCTCTTAGCATGCATTAAATTGCATATCTCTTAATAGATTTAAAATTTTTAAAAGAAAACTATCTAATCTGTGCGCCTTGTACCAGTAAAGATATAAATTCTACAGCATTGTGTTAAAAAATTCTGGGATAGATAACAAAGCTAATGCATTTACTTCGTATTATAGTTAACTATTTATAAAACAGTTTTTTTTTTTTTTTTTACAAATCATTAGCAAAAACTTTGCCTATAATAATGAAATACTTCATAATGTTACACATTGATTTTCTATTAAAATCAGTGTTATCATTTCCATGCCTGCTTCTGAGCCTTCTGTGATGCTAATTTCTTCGTTACATATGATGAAATTAATAATGCTGCTAATACTATTACAATGAGATAATAGTCAAAGTCTTCTTTTAACACATCGAATGTCTTAGACGGTGCCACTCGCGTGTAAAATATATCTGTTAAAAATATAACATGAAATGTGTATTTCTTTGTACAGATTGCACAATTATCAAAAAAATTACTTCATTGTAACTTACCTAATCCATATACAAAAACTAAACAGGTACTCTCAAGACCACTAGGACTAGTATGAATGCCTAATACTCGAAATATACTCTGATTATAATTTATAATAGTATCCATATGAATTGGTATTTCAGGCATATATGGTATAACACCTTCTTCGCGCATTTCAGGATTAATTGGACGTCTTGGATCCACCATCATCCATGGTAACTCTATAATTCCACCATTTGCTAGGGAAACTGTTAAATACAGTTATAATTTATAATTATTAAGAATATATTCTTTTTATGTTCAGAGATTATTAATAAACAAACGTACCTATAATATGTTTACTGGTGATACCTTTCTCTGTAATAGTCTCTCTCATATATTCTATCGAAGCTGGAAAAATGTATGCTTGTCTTTCGACGATCGGTAATTTGGTTGTAGCCAAAGAAGAAAACACTTAAATAATTAAATAAAAATTTAGATATATAATATATTATATTTTTTAAATGTAAAGGATACTTTTGAATAGTCGCTATTTGATTTACCTGTTGTATTACTCTGTATTTTTCCTTCATAAAGTTCCAATGTTGCAATTTCTGTCCTTCGACTTTTTTCATTAAAATAGCTATATATTAACCAGTTCTCAGAATGTACTATATGAAATGGACCACGAACTCTTTTATGCACAATGGAAAATATCATGGCACCTGATACTACATCCAGTAAATAAAGGTTGAGTGTATCTATATTATTAGTAAAAAAATATATAAATATATCATTTTTACTTAATTGCATCATTTTTTTTTTTTTTTTTTTTTTTTTTTTTTATGTAGAAGTATTATTTTTATAATATACTCACTTTTGTGAGTATTTCCAACACCTTCTGATACCACTGCTACTAAATTTGGATTAATGTATTTATATAAGACAGATCTATCACTTAAAACTCTACCTTGAGAGTGGACACGTTCGATTGGATTTTTTGAGATAACTTGTATTATTTTTTGATTTTTTGGAGAAAGTAATAATTCCCAAACTTTATGAGCTATTAACTCCTATAGAAAAAATTTTAAGTTATTATTTTTTAATTGTTTCATTATTCTATGCAATTATTAATTTTTTTTAAGACCTGGGATGTACTGTATGAAAGAGAAAATCCAGATAACAAGCCAGTAGTTTGATCTGCAGTAAATATATAAGTACTCTTTCCCAGAGAAGCTGCAATAGTAGTTGCACTTTCAGGATAAACATGAATTTTATCTCGTGCATCGAGTATAAGAATGCCTCGTAGAAAATCATCGGTCGTTACATGAAGCAGCATAGATTGTTTTATTCTGTATCCTAATTTTATCAATCCATCTAAAGGCTGTCCAGTAATTGGATTGAATGTATATATAATACCTTCTCCAGATACCTAAGAAAAAAAAATATTGTAATTATTGATAGAAATAAATCGTATTATAAAATATTACTTAAAATGCAAATAACACGGTACTTTATCTTCTGCTAGTAATGCACATTGAGGTGGATAAGGAAAATGTCTACTTCCTCGTTGTACATATAAAACCATTGTATCTGATATTTTGTTAAACCCACGAATATTGGTTATTTTAAGTTGCCAAATAATTTCACCTTTTCTAGTTTCAATACCAAAGATCTATAAAACGAAATAAAAATATATTTTATATGGCAATATTATAAAACTATATAGAAATTATAATTCATTGTATTCTTTTCTATACCTTTCCAGCTGAAGTAACAGCAACAATCATTTTATGCAAATTGAATTTATCTCGTACTAAATCAGTTCGTTGATTAGATTGCTGTGGGACCAAGTCCAACATAGATTGTATAAAAGCTCTTGCTTGATTAAATTGAGAAATAATTCTTCTTAACATCATACTTAACACATCCCCTGGGTATAAAAAAAGACAAAAACAAATTATTAGAAATTAATTTAAAAAGAGTAAAATTAAGATAAAAATTAAAAAAATGCATGTTTATATCTATTTATTGCAATTGCTTAATAATTATTATTTTAATCATATAACAGAAATTAGCATACAGCAGGTATTTTAATAATTACGATTTATCTGCAAATTGGCATAATAAAATTGAATGCATCTATATTTATAGTAAGCACTCTGTTTTTTAATTGCACATGCATAAAATTTCTTTTAAACTATGCATAAATGTATGTAAAACTATATTTGCTAATAGAAAATTGTTAAATATCAAATGAACATTATCTTTTAATAATATAGTGCAAACAATTATTATAAACTTAATCTATTTTTTTAAAGCATCCATAAAGGAACACAATTAAATTTAGGCGGGTAAACATTAATATTTCTATTGTAAATATGTACTGCTAAATCATGCAAATATAAATTTTGTAGATAGCAGTAAGAGAAATGTTTTTCAAATTAGTTTTTCCTGCTCCACTACTTACATGAAATGTCTACATCAATACCTGCCAGCAGCCATTCACAAAAGAAAAGTTAATTAATATAACTTAAGAAATATGTTATTTTTCAGAAATTAATTGCCACTAAATAGTATCAGTTAATCACAACAGTTATTAATAGTTGCAACAGCAAGCTTTCCTGTGAAACTTTCTAAAAAGTAATAACAGTACACAAAATCCTAAAAGTATATGTATCATAAGCATTCTCAATCCATCAGTATATAAACTTTAATAGTTTTAAATACTGATATATTTCCAACTCAGTACATAAAAAAAAAACTATTTTTTAATATGTCATTTTTTTGTTCAGAAAAACTGTTATGTCTTATACTTCGTTTTTTCCCCTTTTTCTCTCTCTCTCTCTTTTTTTTCCTTTTGTTCCCCAATATTTTTGATGGAGAGTATGCATATGCAATTACACTTTGTGATTTTAATTTTAATTTATAATTGTTAATAAAAAATTATACATACTTTCTTTCTGATCAAATTCTGTTTCAATGGCTTGATCTCTATCTGACATAGGTAATTCAATAATTTCAACAGCTACAATTTTTGCAAGTGCCTCTTCTCTTGCCCATACTAATTTGTTATGTTGCAACAATGCAATACTATGATCTTGTGAACACAACAAATAACGGCATGTTAATCCTTTTGTTTGACGTACACAAACTGATGCCACTATTACAGGTGATAACAATGAAACATGTGAAATGGTACCAGTTATGTTTGGTAGTGGGTTAAATGTCAGAAGATCTGTTGCTACAACTTCTGTAATCTAAATTACAGATATATTGATTAAAAATAAATAAGATTGAATATTTGAGTATATAAAATAAAAATCGATCTTTACTCCATTTTTATAAGTTGATTCTAGCAATACTTTTTGATTATCTATAGAAGTGATATATAGAGTTGTATCACCCGCAATATCTCTTTGAATTGGAACTGAAGTTTCTCCAACCACAAGAATTCGTTTTCTTTGATTGTTATCTGCAGCAATAGATACTACAGCTTCTTCTCCAAGTATAGATTCCAATTGGTATGGTCCTTGTGTCCCAGCACCAAATATGGTATTTATAGTAATCATTTGAGGTTCTATTTTTGTATCAAATAAATGTACTAAAAACAGCATGGCTAAAGAATTGTCCCCCTTTAAGCAAGCTAAATATGGGGCAACTAAAACACATCTATGAAAAAAGAATAATATGATTTTTATATATAAATAATATCTAGATAAATATATATCACATAGATAATATAATTTATATGAATCTTACTCTGTTTCAGAAGTTATAAATGGAGCTGATACTTTTCTTGATTTTAATTTTTCACCAGTTTTACTATCATATGATGTTACCTCAACTCCACTATTGTAGATAGGTAAAATATGGTGCAATGTTCCATCCTTGATATGCCATTTTACTTCTTCTATTCTATATCACAAAATATTTAATTTTATAATATATGAAAAAAAGAAATTTTATATAATGTAACATAAATATTAAAAATTTTAATCACATTTCAAGTCATTTTATGACATTGATATCTCATTCTCTAATATTTCCTGACAAAAATAAAATTATAAAAATAACTGATATGAATTTAACATTTAAGTTATTGTAATATGTATATTCTTTGAAATGTGTAATGTTAAATACATCAATTATTATTGTGCACTGAATAAAAGCAAAAACCTGTTAGCAGTATATAATCCCAATGTAGAAAAGGATCTAAATGTAGAATCATGTCTGAAAAATCAATTGTAGTCTATAATCAATTCTCTAGGATCCATGGAAGATGTCAATTTTTTTACAACGAACGGAATTGTAACAAATGTATTTTTAAAAAATTTCACCATATGATTTTAACATTTCACAATTTTTTTTGACTAACCTGTCAGAGTTTTGTTCAGCAATTGGCCATTCATTAAGTATATGCCCTGTAGCTAAATCCCATGCACGAACAAGGGCTGGAACTCCACCACTTACAGATATCAGATCCCCATCTCCAACACCTCCCAATGTACGAATACGACCAGCGTATCCTTTCTCTAATACCCTTCTCCATAATATTTGACCTGATGAATTAAAAAAAAAATATCATTCTTTTCAATTATTTATATCAACTTCTGCAAAATTTTGTGAGAAAAAATAATTACTATATTAAATCAATGAGAGATTATCAATGAGATAATTATATAATTATACACAAATATTAAAAGTATAACAATATATATACAATATCATGTACATTACATATATTGTTAAATCAATTAGATTCCATACCTGTTTTTAGATTCAATGCGGCAATAACGTTTTCTTCGGTCGCAACAATAATTTTTTTAGCCGTTGAAATCGTGTCAAAACTGGCAAATTTTATTTTACCAACGTAATTTTGTTTCCTACAATTGTAATAAAAAAATTCTAATGTATACGAGATGCATAGTAATTTACGATTAAAAGTGTATTTGTGTATTATTTGAAATGCTGATTCTGATAGTCACTGCATTATAATACAAACGTAATTTACCAATCGAATTTTCCCACTTGGTCCTCATAAAGACATAGAGAAAGATTAAATAAACTTATAAATACAATAAGATATTGCAATATCTGTACATCCGTTAAAAACCGGCTGATATTCCCTCTAAAAGTCCATGCGAAGGAAGCCATGATGAAAAATCTGTATGTATCAAAGTATCAGCTGGTATTGGCTTCTGTTAACTTTTCTGCTAGGCCCTCAGAAGCTAGGGCATGTGAAAGTATAAAATTGTATAAGACTGTTTGACTATCTATAAATTGTAATTCTAAACCAGTAAAAGCAGGTGGCGCAGTAGTACGTTGAGGTGGTACCTTGTCACACATGATGAGTTTGCTGTATTGTGCATTCATTGTATGTATGTATACGCATACGCATATAGATATGCAGCAGCAAAAGCAGTCATTGGTTACTCATAAGTGATTTTAGATCATATTCATGAAATTGATTCATAACGATAAGTCATTTTTCTATAGTTTACACGAAATTCCAACAAGAAAGCGCAAAATAATTTTTTTTAAATACTTCTTTGATGTATTACATGTTCCAAACGGAACGTGACGTTTACACAGATAAATATGACATAAATTTATATAAAATAATATAGAAATGCATAAACGTAATAAAGCTTTTAATCGAAATTTTTTTTATAGTAATCTGGTGTAATCAAATTTAACATATAGATTTTTAGCTATAAAACATTTATCAATCTAATATTTCTTTATGGTACAGATAGTATAATTCTGTATTCAGTGATTTCTAGTGATTTTTGGAACACTTCTAAATATACAAGTTATCCGTCATTAGACAGAAGATAAATTAAAAATTTACAGAAGGAAGGGAATCTATTCCTTATTTCTAATATCGAATAAATAAGTAACTACAAAAAAAACTTATTGAAAATGTTTTCAAGCGGTCCTAATTATACAAAACTGAAGACACACCTAAGGTTAGCTATAAACAGGTTGAAGCTTTTAGAAAAAAAGAAAACAGAATTAGCTCAAAAAGCACGAAAAGAAATAGCTGATTACATTGTGGCTGGAAAAATTGAAAGAGCAAAAATTAGAGTGGAACATATTATAAGAGAAGATTATATGGTAGAAGCTATGGAATTAATTGAAATGTATTGTGATCTCTTACTTGCCCGTTTTGGTTTAATTCAACAAATGAAGTAAGTCATAATAATGTCAATTTAAAGTTTGTAGTATTCATCTATACCTTTTTTTTTCCTTTTATATATATATATATACATACACTTATACTTTTTATAGAAATTTAGATGAAGGTCTAGCAGAAGCTATTTCTACAATAATTTGGGCTGCACCTCGTATTCAAACAGATGTACAAGAGATAAAAGTAATTGCTGATATATTAACTACTAAATATGGAAGACAATATACAGAAGCTTGCAAAGAAGAAGCTATACAAACTATATCTGAAAAATTAAAGCATAAAATGAGTGTACAGTCTCCATCTAAACTTTTAGTAGAAAAATATCTAATTGAGATTGCAAAAAATTATAATATAAAATATGAGCCAGATCCTCAAATAATGGCAAAAGGAGTAGAAGCTGTATTAATAGATATTGGAAGTAACAATAGTGATTCTAGAAATAATTTAGATATAGCTAGTGGTGGTAGTAATGGACCACAACCAGCTGGATTTATTGGTTTTCCACAACCTCCTTTATTACCAGATCCAAACATAAATGCAATGGTAAGATATATAAAGCTTCAATTAATGCTTGGATTACTTGAAAATATTTGGATTAAAACTTTTGATTAGGTTAAGAAAATAATATTATTTATTTTTTATTAATAAGAATTCTGATAAAGGAAGTGCGCCTATAGGATTTATACCTCCAATGGGACCTGCTACTTTCTCAGATAAAGATCAAAACACACCCTTCAATCCTGCAGCATTTTCATATAATATACCATTAGACAATGCTAATACAAATAAGCCTGTAAGTAATAAAAAATTGATCAATATTTTTTACTATAATTATATATATTCTTTAAGAATATTTGAATTAATATGTGATATTGCATTATCAAATATCTAATTCAGGAAAATGATTTACCACCTTCATATGGCTCATTCCCACCTGACTTAAATAAACAAGTGAGTAGAAGATATAATTAACTATATTTTATTGATATATTTTATACTTTATTAATAGCAGATAGATAAAAATTGGAGAATTTAACAATTATGAAAACTAATTTTTTGTCTTGTTTAGTCTGATGAGAAACCAAAGCCTCAACCACGTTCAAAAATTCCAATGAATAATTTTCAACTTCCTGATTTACCTGCTGTACCATCAGAAAGTGAATTACCTCAAAATACATCTGAAAATGATGATATAGATTTTGATGACCTAATGAAACGCTTTGAAGACTTAAAAAAAAGGAAGTAACAGTAAATTTTTCATGTGATAATTATAATCAAAGCATATAAAAGTATACTATACTCTACTGGTTACTACAATAATTTACACAAATGTAAAAATAATATTACTTTTGAATATTAGTAAGTAATATATAGAGATCTATAAAATAAAATCTATATAAAATAATGCTTTTTACCAGATGCTAATGTTTTTATAAACACAAAATGTAGGATAATATTGTTGTAAACATTTCAAATAAATAAATACAGTTTATTAATTGTTAACATAGATATTTATTAGAATTTTTATCAATAATTAGATTATAATTTTCTAAAAATATGTTTATCATTTTTTTTTTGCTTTTAATAATTATTATAATAATATTGTACATTGAAGAAATTGGTGCAAATTCTAAAATCTAAAGATGGTGAAAATCAATTATATGTTCCAATCTTCACATTGCTGAAAACAATATTATTAGAAAAAGTATATTATTTATGAATGTAATTAGTAAAATAATAGTCTTACTTCTTTGCCTTTTCCTATTAAACAGGTAAGTAAATTTTGCGAATATTCACATTTTTCCATTCTATTCACAGAATTAAGAAACTGAAAACATTTTATAATGGATTCTTCTATAAAGTCACGTAATTCTGGATCCTGGATTCTTTCTGTCATTACACGTATCATAGATTCTTGTATTGGAAAACCTCTTTGATCAATCTTGATAAATAATTTAAATCAGTTGTAAAACATATAATTTCGGTATTAACATTTATTAATACTTACGATATTTAATTCGTTGAAAAAACATTGAATAATACACTGTAATATTAGATACAATAAAAAATTAATATATAATATTAATATACCATTAAGATAACTATTTCACCAAAAAAAAATTATTAATATTATTTTCATTGTCTTACAGAATCATTTTGTTTTTGGTTATGATTCTCTTGATAATTGTGATTACTTCCAGTATTTCTCATATTTTCCCAGTTAGAATTTGTCATTCCCCAATTATTTGTATCATAGTAATCTACATTTTTCAATCTTTCATTGACATTATTAGAACCAAAAGATTGGGGATTACCATTTCTTGTAGATTGATGAGCTTTATTGTTTCTGACATTGGTAAAAGAAAAACCAAATAATTTTCAAATAATTCATATAGAGAGTATTCATTTTGGAATTCATTACCTATTATTTTGCTCATTTAAAAAATCATTAGTATAATATCTACTATTATTTCTTACAAGAAATTTGTTATCAAAACTATCTTCATTTGAGTCAGAAGAATCTTCTGATTCATTACTTTCATTTGAAGAAGAATCAGTATCATAATTATTATGTCCTAAATTTCGTTTTCTACAAGTTTTTAAGATTCTTTCAAACTGATCAGTTTGTTGATTAATTGACTGACATCTTAGTGCCTACAAAATATAAAATATAATATGATACGTTATAATTATTTTTTTTCAATTTTTATAAGTATTTTTATATCAGAAATTTGTAAAAAATTATTAACTTACTACACCAAGATGAAGACATGATATCAAAATAAGAGCAAATAAAACTGGAAAACAAAACTTCATTTTGCCATCTACTGATTGAAATGCGTTTGTGACCCATAATATATATTCTGATCTGTAAAACTCCTTATATAAACAGTCACTGTCAATTATAATGTTATTTGAACTTATATGAAAGACTAATGAGATTGTTTCTATTTTAATTGACATTTCCTCATCCTTTCTAAAAATCAACAATATCAAGGAGATATGGCTCATTTAATTCTTCCTGTATGAAATTAATTTATTTGCTACTAATTTCAATAAATGTATAATTGCCATTAAATAGAATACAATATATTTTATAAATCTTTTATTATATATAATACTTCTATTATATATAATTCTTATTATTTACTTTATTATCTAGTTTATTATTTAATACTTTTATTAATGAATCTTATATAAGCTAAATGATAAAATGAAAATATTGGAATTAGAATTGGAAAAATATTATTCTTTTTAAGATAATACTTACATAAAGTAAGAAATGCTTGTATGCTTGTATGTTTGCAGAATACTTGGTGGGGATATTGGAAAGTTCCAGGTTTTAGCTAAATATGCTTCATAGAATAAAGAGCTGCAGTTCAGTTTGTGCTTTCTTTTGAGAAACAATGTGCAACATAACATGCATTGTAAGTACATATTTATTATGTTTCATTGTATCTATAAATGTAAATAATTCCTAGTTTCAAAAGTATTAGAGTTATTGACCATAAAATGTAATGAACCGTGAAAGCGTGACATTTAAATAAAAAGTGTACTACTTTCACATTATTTCTACCTGAAATACCTAATCTGTAAAGAATGTATTAATACATATCTAAACACTTAACTAAATATGTTTTTTATTTACAGTTGATTGGAATTGTTTTAATTTATTCATTTCCTTTACAAACACATAGCAGTACTTATGATGATAAAATTAATTTACAAATAAAAGATAACTTACAAAATATAGCAAAGAAGTATTCAAATGATATTAAAACTGTGAAAGTATCAAAACTTAAGTATATATTAAAGAATACAACAAATAAATGTGAACTTGAAAAGACATGCAATAACATGGAAAATAATGTTAAAAACAATTCTGATAATTATAATAATCAAAAAATAATAATAAATTTAGTTCCACCATTAACAACAAGTAAAGATTATTATACTTATTTTAATAGAAGGAAAAAAGAATTAAAAAATAAAAATGTACAAGAAGATAAGAATCAACATAATGTACAAAATTATAAATATGAGAAACAAAACACATCTATAAATCATACAAACCCTATAATTGAAAGTAATCATTTACCTTACATGCGCGATCACGCGCCAATAGACGTAACAAAGGTAAAAACTTCGATGATATAATTATATAATAATATTAAAAATCTTTATTTTACAAATAATTTAATTTTACTTATAAATATTTATAAGAAAAATAAAATAAACAGAATTATATTGTACAAAGAACCGTAAATAATTATTTTTATAGGAAACTTCACAAAATCAAATCGGATATAATAAAATCTACAAAAAAAAGTCTCCTACAAATATATCACAAATTTCCCCTGATGGAGATAGAGTAGAATTTCAAATACAAGGTCATGAAGGTCCAAAAACATACATCTTTGGATTTGATACTGGAGTTGGGTAAGGGTCAAAGTAATAGTATATATGTGTATATTTATATATATATATAAAGTCGTTTGTATATTAATAGCTTACATACAATAATTTTAATTTTTATAGAAAAAACAGACAATACAGACTAGAGGAACGTTTTAACGACGGTACAGTAAAAGGCCATTATGGTTATTATGATGCTAGAGGAAAATTACGAACTGTCAAATATATTGCTAAACCTACTGAAGGTTATCAAGAAAAGCATCATGAAACAATTATTCATGGAGTTGAACATTGAATATCATTTATCAACAACTTGAGATTAAAACGTTTATTAACAATAACAAGTAGTGTATACAAAAAAAATTAACACAAAAAGATATAAATTTTGCCAAGATAGATACATATGAATATATTAATAAATCTAATCTATATCGAACATATTTAAGATCCATTGCAAAAAAAAACATAAGATCATATTTTATAAGCTCCTTTTATGTATTTTAATGATCTTTAACATCTTCACTGATGGTTTACAAAATAATAATTTTTGACACTTTTGTAATATATATATATTAATGGTCTATATGTAGTCAAAACTAGATTTTATTTTATTTTTTTTATATCAGCAGCCCCATAAGATGAACTGTTACTTATCTCAGACATTTGAATTGTTTTGTACATTAGCAGATAAACTAAAATAAAAATAAAATAAGAATCAGTTATAAAAAAACAAGTAATACATTAATGTATACTATTTATAATCCTTAATGCAGAAGTATATTTCATGTAACAACATATAAACTAATTTATATAAATTAGATTATATAAAATAATTTAATTATTATAAAATTATTAAATGCTTACATAGAAGAATGATGCCCACTCCAATAGTACAGTATACAGTTGAACCAGATGAAAAGAGTTGAATAAGATAATATAACATTGGTACTAATACAATCACACCCCACAATAAGGTATTGATCAAAGAATAATGCCTTCTTTTTAATTTGAATGTATCTGTTTTAGGAACACCACTTGTTGCAAAAAAATCACCAGTTTTATGAAAACTTTCTGCCATTTTATCCTAATTGAATAACAAATAATAGCCATTTCCTTAGTTTTTTTTTTTTTTTTTTTTTTTTTTTTTTTACAAAATTATTATCATATAATATTTATATGTGAATTTAATTAAAAAATATCAAACCTTTTCTTGATATAATTTGTGCAACCATTCAGCAGCAGCTTCATCTCCTTCTGGTACTTCTTCTAAAGGTATTCTTTTCATATACATATGACCTTCTATTTTTTTTCCTAAAAGTAGATTTGTCATGGTAGGCTTAACAGAATCACTTTCTTTAAATGCCATTTGGATATTATATATAGCCATTGTTTTTCCTTTCATATAAGGAATGCTAGAAATAAATCCTTTTGTGCGTGGAGTTAAATGATATTTTAAGATTGGTAGACTCTTTTCTTTGGCAAATTTTTGACTGGCTTCTAACTTCTTAGGTGTAACACGTGTTCCTTCTGCATATAGAAGCAACTGAAAATTATTAAATATGTTTAGAAATAAAAAGCACAATATCTTTATTTAAGAACTACTTACCCATATTGGATCAGGATATTCTATTAATTCTTTAATTTGAGACCCTATCACATCTTTGTCTTTATTCCAATTTCTTTCTAGAAAGATACTTTCTGCAAATTTCCATGCCCATCCCAATGTAGGAATGTATTGTATAGATTTCTTGGCATATGCTTTACAATTCTGTAATTTTATAGATCATGTAGAATTCTTTTTTCATTGTTTCCATATATAAAAATAATTCATTACATACCCCTAATACACCTAGACGATCACATGTTACCCATCCTAATAACCAATCTACTTCATAACTATGATTCATCAGAAGATATGCATGTTCATGGCCATAATACTTATCAAATTCTTTTTTATCTATGTAAAATATAACATCTGATCCAGACCACCATTCTGCCATACATACTAATTCTATAAATAGAAAATACATTTTAAATATAACTATATTTTCAAAATTTATTTTCTAGCATTAGTTTCTAGCACCAACTTACCACTATAAAATGAATAACAAAGATAATAGTTGATCTTGCGATAAAAGTATTTAGAGAAAGGTCTAAGCCCAAAATATAAAATACATTGGAAGAAATTTATTATTAAGCCAGATGTAAAAAATGTAATGGCAAGCATAAGATGTACAATTGATGATCTTTTCAATGAGGAAAGGACGCCCATTATTATAATTTATTATTTCTAATCTGTGCGCTTTGTAGAAGACATATACTTATCTCTCAATCTAAAACAAAATTTTTTATATACTTGGAAAATAATATACATCTTAAATTTTTCATAGAAAACATAAATTTGCATTAATTACAAATATTAAATGTTCTAGCAACTCTATTATACATTTCTACTTAAGTTACTTCTAAATGTATATTTTTTTACTTTTTGAACAAAATATGATAAATATAGCATTATAGATACAGTAGGATAAGATTACACTAATCAAAAACAGAACTATATATATCAAGTCTTTCTTTTATTCAAGTATTATATAAGATGTCCCAAATTTATTAAGATTAAATGATACTAGACAAATATACTTATATAGTATTATTTTTTTTTAAACTTTAAATTAATATTAATACTTGATACAATTACAAATAAATAAAGAATTTGGAAAATAAATAAAGTTTTTTCAAAAGTCACAATATTATTACTTATTTATGATACACTTTATATCCTTTGCATTAATATATTTTATTTGTATTATACTACTATTTTGCAAATATTTATTAGAACATAATTTGTTCTAACATATGAAATTAGCTTATCAGTAATAATACAAACTATAAAATATTAACTAATAATGAATTAATAATGTTTCAATTATTCTCAATTAAATAAGAAATTATATCATTATACAGTACTTCATCAGAAATCATCAAGCGTGTATCGTACATGATCATTTGATAATATTATAATTTAATTTTTTAGTATATTTACCTAATTTGGCATTGTTGTAAATTTTACATGCTTTATTAAAGCATTATCAAATTATTGAAGGTGTGGTATTCGTCGGTAAGTGTCCTAGAAAATTGCAATCAAAACAGAAATGTAAAACTGTGATTACCAAGATCGAAGTTCGAGCCTACAATATTCCAAAGTTCATAGGAAATGGCAACGCAAAAAACGTTTATTAGCGCCACATCATATTTATCTGTATATTTACCCATTAAAATTCCGATAGAAAAAAAAATAGTTAGAAATTAATATTGATCGTAAAATTGTTGATTATTGTTGATAAATCGTTAACAAATTTATGCAAATAATTTAAAGAAATAAATATTAGAGGAGAGGGGGACTGAGAATCCCTATTTGCTTTTACGCTTATTTTTATTTAGAAATTACTTAAAGCACAGTTTACAAAAAATACCAGATACATATAATACAAAACGTTAATTTATTGCAAATTTCAAAGATTATATTCAATATGTTAAAATCATTGACATCAAAGAGAGATTTTTTACGTAACAATAAATAAATGAATTGTATATTTAATAGCCTTTGATAGTAGTAAGTTTCCAATTTACTGTGAAAGTTTTCATGATAAATATATAATCAAACAACGACGTTTATGATTGGTTAAGTAAAAACACTAGTTCTTTTGTTTTAAAATGAATTTAGGGATAAAGACAAACTATTTTTTTTCACTTTGTTTTAGCGCGAAATTAAAATCAGTTAAAATAACATAATCGAGAAACAGAGCAAAGATTTAATATATATAACTTTGACTAAAGTAGTGATATAAATATCTTATCTTCTTTTATGTTTTCATTCGTATACTACACTATATAATACTATGAAAACATAGAAGATAAGATATATATTTTATTTTATTTTATATTTTATTGTTCTGTATCTCTGTATTGTTTAATTTAAATTATTATTAATTTAGAATATATTTAATAAAAAATGATATTTTCTCTTTACAGGTTCTAAATTGATATATATCGATATGTGTTTACCTTTATTCATTTACCATATAGGAACATCAATCTCATTTTTAGGAACGCATTATAACCAGCCAATCGCTGGTCACTTCGACACGCCCTTTAAATGTTCGTTTTTTTATGAATGCAAGTAAAACAGTTAGGGATTAACTACAGTTTTGTGATTGTTATTATATTGTTCTATTTTATAGTGTTGTCGTAATTTGGTTTGCTTATTGTTTAATATATAATTGAAAATTTTTGAACTATATATCATGGTGAGTCACGAACATTTATTTGCTTTTAAATCTGTTGACGTACACAGAAGGTGTACAGTTTATGTTTATAACATCATTTATCGTAATATCTAACAAACCGTAATCAAAGAGTTTTGTTTTGGTTGTTTTATGGATACAATTTGATCATTATATTTTATCATAACCTGCTTTGTAGAAATGTCAAAATGGCGTTCATTATTGGTACTTTAATAATTTTTATATAATAATTTTTTAATTTTTTAGTAATATTAAGTTATTATTAAATGTTCTAGACTGAACAACAAATGGACTGTGCTTTAGACTTAATGAGAAGATTACCTCCTCAACAAATTGAAAAGAATTTAAGTGATCTTATAGACTTAGTCCCTTCTTTATGCGAGGACTTACTTTCTTCTGTAGATCAACCTTTAAAAATAGCAAAAGATAAAGAATCAGGCAAAGACTATCTTCTTTGCGATTATAATAGAGATGGAGATTCTTATAGGTTTGTTATAAAAATTCTATCTATGATAAAAAACTAAAGATAATATGTAACTTTTATTTATGTTTAAAGTTAGTATGTAAATAATCATTTTTATATTTCAGATCTCCATGGAGTAATACATATGATCCACCTTTAGAAGATGGATCAATGCCTTCTGAAAGATTACGAAAATTAGAAATAGATGCTAATCATGCATTTGACCAATATCGAGAACTTTATTTTGAAGGTGGTGTGTCTTCCGTTTATTTATGGGATCTTGATCATGGCTTTGCTGCAGTTATTTTAATAAAAAAGGCTGGAGATGGATCTAAAAAAATTAAAGGTTGCTGGGATTCGATACATGTCGTTGAAGTGCAAGAAAAATCAACCGGTAGAAATGCACATTATAAATTAACTTCAACAGCAATGTTGTGGTTACAAACAAATAAACATGGTTCAGGTACCATGAATCTAGGGGGTAGTTTAACAAGACAGGTAATGTATTTCTATATGTTTATCAATTAGAGATTCAACATAGTATCTGTATTATAATGATCATTTTAGGTGGAACAAGATGCACAAATAAGTGAAACATCACCTCATATTGCTAACATTGGCAGAATGGTAGAGGATATGGAAAATAAAATTCGAAATACACTTAATGAAATTTATTTTGGTAAAACTAAAGATATTGTTAATGGTCTAAGATCGGTTCAATCTTTAGCAGACCAAAGGCAACAAGCAGCATTAAGACAAGACTTAGCTGCAGCATTACAAAGGCGAAATGCTAATAACTGATTACAAGGACAAGAAAGCTTTGATTATAATTGTGATTAGGAAAAGCAAAACAATTTAAATCACACATACACAAATTCATGGCAACACTGTTATTTCTACACTAGGTGAAAAAATGCAAAGGATTTATTCTGGGGCATTTTTAGTTGTATATTAATTTCTTGTTTATTCTTAACAATAATTTTACTTTGTTCAGCATGTTTTGCATTCAACATTTTTAGTCAGTTACTAGTAGATTTAGATGTATATCTATAAATAAAACAGAATTTGTTACTAAAAAATGTTTTAGTATAACACACTGTTCTTGCTTTCATTCAACCTTTTGAAAAGCAAGAATTGCCTTAAATGGCTTAATTCATGCCTTTGTATTAATATTGTTAAATTACACACTAATTTCCCAGATGACAAAATATGCAAAAATATTTTGTTACATAATTGAAATGTAGTAATTCTTTTCATGAAGAGAAATTTATTCTATCTGAACTGATTTCTATTCAGTGCCTATATTTTGCATGAGTATAATAGCAATGTATTCATCTTTTGATACAGTATATTTCATCTGTTTGGTTATTCATCTATTGTTGCAAGTAAATGATTATAATTGCACTTGCATAAAATAATCATTCAGGTATATGAAATATGCTGATACTATGTTCCATGTATATTGTTATCTGGGTTAGTGTACTTACAAAGACCATAGTCTAGTTGAATTTAAGAAACTCTAGTACATATTTTGCATTTACTTTATTTTTTGTCTTAAATATAAAATTAGTATTATTTTTACCAAATCAGTGATAACATCTTTTATTTTATTATTTTCTTTTTTTGGCATGTACACAAATAGATATCATTTTGGAAGAATAAATAAGATCTTTAGTACTTCTCTATATGAAAAATAATAGCAATTAGAAAATATAATAACAAAATTATAATATAATGGAAAGCAGACCAAAATGCTTGTGATGGAGTTTATATATTTAAATATATTACATTTAGATTAAAATTCCCAATTAAATGATTTGCACTTTGTGCTAAAATTAAAAATTATATATTTTTGGAATTGATGATTTAAATATCTTTAACATTTGATGATCTGATAATTTGAAAAATGTATGATATATGAATATAAATTAAATAGAAATATGAAAAAAATGTACGTAATTATGTACTAACATTTTTTAACTTTTGCAATTTTTGTATTTGCTAAAGTATCACTGATTTTGGTTATATCATGTGAAACTGCATTAAACAAATGAAATGAATTAATAAACTGCAGGTTTTGAATGGGCAAGCTGAAGTTTTAAATTTAATTACAAGCAAGGTATACATACCTTTATGCACATTAGGTAGTGAAGTAAATGATTTCAAAGTTCATACATGTTTATTTTAACATGCTAGACAATTGAATCAGTATCTATACTGATAATAATATATTTTATCTTTTAAATATGTTATATAACATAATGGAATTAATACTGTATATCTATGCTAAAACTTCGTTTTCAGATAGCAAATATATTTTCTCTTCCTTGAGTAATAATAAAATATAATAATTGTTGAACAGTATTAGAGGAATTAATAATACAGATTTTTAAATGAAAAAGCTTCATTTGGAAAATACAGTTAGTTTGATACAGCCAGATTATTTCTTCTTTAACTGCATGGTATTTTATTGAAATCATAGTTCTATTCTTAAAACTTTTATAAAAGTCAGGCTAGAAGTTTGTATATTTTTATATTTCCAAATTTATTACATGAAGAGGACAATATATTACCTACATGCAATCAACATTTGCTAGGATATTATTAATAAAATAATATTTGTTGAACTTCATGAATTAATTTCAGAAAGTTCTTGTTATGAAGTTATATGATAGCAAACACACTTGATGAATAGTAATTTCATTATTAAGCATTTAATTAATATCTTCTTTGAAAGAAAATTTCTTTAGATACATTTATTATATTCTGAAATTCCAATGTAGTAGTATTTCTACGGAATTTATGATCTTTAATAATATAGATTATATGCAGTATTTTTATCACGTATATGACTAATCATTTATTAATGCAAATACCAAATACATATACTATAATAAAACAGTCTGATTCCACACATTATCACAAGTAATACAGATCAAATAATTAATTAAGAAAAAAAAAGATAAATATACAAGAGAAATAAAACGGCAAAAAATTTCGTTATTTGTTCGTATCTTCGCGCAAAATCGCCTTAGCATTAAAGTTAAGTTATTAATATTTCCTCAGTCTTTATTCGTGCTTACAGAATATACGTGTTACAGGTAAGAAGGCCATTATTCCTATAATCGCTAACAAAGTCTTGAAATTTAAAGGTGATTCGATGGTATGTATGTATACATATACTATTTGTAATATAATATAAAAGATAGTGTTTTTTTAAAAAACAGAAAATTTCGAAGAATATACGAAAATAAACTAAGAACTAAACTTACCTGATCTTTGGACTAATATTTAATAACTAATCTCTTTTTATTTATTAACTAAAATTGTATGTGAGATTTGTTACACTTTTTCTCTATTAAAATAAGCTATTAACATGACCCATGACCTCGGTTGTTTTGTATATAAGAACGAATTAAAAAAAAAAAAATTATTGTAAATATTTTTCTAACCTTTACATATTCTTTTTTTTATCTATAGTAAAATTACAAGCTATAACATCAAAATGTTGTAATACAAGTAAACATATTTTTCAAGAATTTATTATGTATTATTTCATTATGGAAAAATTTGGAAACCAAACTTCCCTTGACTCATGTCAGTAAAGGAAGAAAATAATTTTTATTATTCTTGTTAAGTATTTGTAATACACAACAAAAAGTTCTTCAGGTTATTTCAAATGTTATATACGCAACATTATACCATTAACATTTAGAAAATACAAAATAATGGTTACAAAATGAATTGAATCTGGAATATTGCTTGTAGCGTCTATTCATAGCAATGACACATTATTTTCTCATATTGCAATTTATAATGCATATTACTGAATTATTGTTCCACAATGTTTATCGTTCTTAAACAGAGTGTTACTAAATGGCACTTTTTATAAATGATAATTAGACTTGTTGAAATAATTTCTTTTATACTGTGATGATGTGGCAAGAGTCAAATCTGTAGTTCTTTAATACATTATATCTCCATGTTTCATGACAATACCCTTTCAAAAAAGTAAACAGATATATTTGTCTCAGAGTATCCAAACATTCATTAATAGAGTTCATTATCAAATTCGTTTTATCAAAACGTTGAGAAACTCCGGCAAAATGTACTAATCTACTAAAATAAGGCATATTTGTGTTAAACGCACCATTTATTTCTATTTAACTTTCAAATTTTTTCTGTCTTGCTATTGCACTGCCACCACAGAGAATAATTTCCTTCAAAGACATAAAGTATGTAGTTGTAATAATAAATCAAATATATTATCCTATTTATTATTATTATTATTTTTTTTTTTGAAGTAGCATATAGTATGTTTCTTATATTTCTTCCTTTAATCCAGTACCACTTTTATATAATTAGCATTTTTTCTGTTATTTAATATAGGTTCTCATTGCATTACAAGTAATATGATAACCTCAGTATTCTAAAAAGGATGACAGTGCACACATTTTTATTTCTTATTTCTTCATAATTATAAGAAATCAAATGTTTTATGTAAAGTAGTTATATAACTATTTGAGCTTAAAAAAGATTATGTCTCATTGTCAATTCTAAGATTATGTTTATAATATCATTTAAATGTATTAAATGTTGCACAATGAAATATTATTATAATGTGTATTTTCTTTTATATTATTTATTTGGTGTCATCTTTCATTAAAACTAATAATTATAAAGAAAAATTGTTATTTTGTAAAGTTTATTAATCTTATCAGAATGTATATAAATTAAAATTCAGAATTGCTGCCTTTTGTGTTATTTAAGATACCTGATACATAAGATTATTGAAACTTTAGCATTTACATTGGTAAGATGACACCAGAACTTGTTCTTAAAAAAAGAAAATTAAATATCCATAAAAAATGTGATTGCTCAAATTTCAACATAAAAGAACTTGAGCTTTATTTTTCTCTTAGAGATCTATCTCATATTTGCTATTAGGCATTCACGCACTTTGTTTATGTCACACAACATCATTATGTTTTCCTCCATTCTTCTGCCACTGTCCGTAACAAAGCACATTTAAAGAATATGAACCTGGTCCAACATAGCACATTTGGAATACAGAGAGATGATGATTTATTTCATATTTATATTAGATACTTCTGCTCATTTAGATTATAATAGATAAGTGTTAGGTTGTTCACTGTGCAATGAACCAAAGTTCTCAAGGAAGGCATATCTTCAGAAATTTTGATTACTTATGTATTCTACAAAGATGTCAATCGTGAATGCTCTCATCATTGATAAAATGTGACATTAGCTAGCTTGTTTGTAATACTTTGTTGAGAGTTCATATAACACGTATTAATATCTTTATAGGAGTGTCTCAATATCATGCTGGTATATAGTACTTTGGTAAGATGATGTTTGTTAATAAAAAGATATGACAAACGAAGATCTTAAAGGAATAATAATGACAATCAAATAACAGGAATTATTGAAATAAAAACATTTGTTTTTAGGATTTAGCATGACCATATGTGAGAGGTAGGGGCACACAACATACCTTCCCATAAAAGCTCTGGTTATGGTCTTGTATCAATTTCTATTTTCATTGTATATTAATCTACATTTTCAGACTGTATATTCTGGAACAATTTTTTATATAAATACGATCGTACAGAATAATACAAAGGAGAAAATAGGGCAAGTTGAGTACATAACATAGAAACGAAGTATAAATAATTCGAATGTTTAATGAAAAAGGATACTAAGTACAGAAAGAAATATTTCAAAAATTGTCATTTGTTATGATAAAGGCAATAATTGGAATAATAAATATAAATATGCTAGACATGACAAAATATTAAATCATGTTACTTTGTGATTAAAAAATGTCAACAACATGATTTCATGTTGGTGAAATTAAAATTTGCCATGATATTTCACTGAGAGTTTACCTTTACTAAACAACTTATATGATATAACAGTCATATGATTTATGGTAAAAAATGTTTATTGAAAGAAGTACTATTATATGTTACAAGAACATATTGTAAATAGCTTAGACAAATTGTAAAAAAATGAGATTATCTTTTGTATTACTATAAACTTATTTCTTTTAGACTTTTTTAAAAACTTATTCTTTGCTTTTTAGATAATACTTGTACAACTAGAAATTATGCATTTATAATTTATAAAAGCATTCTGTAAGCATTCTGTGCTTATAAAGCTTGTGTATAAAGTTATAAGTTATTTCTATAGCCATTTCTATAACAATATGTAGATTATCTACATGATTGTATCATGTGCCAGTTTTAATCCATAAAATTATATAACAATAATTAAAAGATGCTAAATATTATTAATACATAAAAATTTATCGGATTCATATGAAAAATTGTTCCGCACTATAGAATGCATCTCAACCTTGGTCTTCAACAGCAATACGTGTCTATTTACTTTATGTGTATATTAAGTTAGAAAGCTTTTGTGGTTTTTACATAAGTTGTTTCCACACATTGAATACTGAAGTCTCCAAAAAAAAAAAAAAATCGAGGATGTGTAAAGGCTTTTTTCAATTTTTATTTCTTAATCAACTCTTTGTTGAAAAGTTGTATCTTTTGTATAACAAACAACGTATGTGTGTGCCTGTGTGTGTATGCAATTGTGTATGTCTAAAACTGGGTATTGCGAATTCCATAAACCCAATTCTTCTTGTCTTACATTGCTTAGAAACTTTAGCATGTGTTTTGTTTTGAATATTAGTAAGTAAGTAGATGTTACTTTGATAAAAAGATGTTTTTGTCCGCTGCTGAACTGCTGTTGGTTGGAACTGTGGACTTATGTTTTTTTTACCAATGATAAGGTGTCGATTGGCTAAGCGGATAGTTTGGTTGTGTACGATTAAAACTGAACACAATTATTTGTCGAGGGCAGTGTTGGTTTTGATGGCAATTACCACCTCTTCGCCACAAGCTTTTAATACGGTGCACTGGAAAAATATAATAGAATAGCATAATCAATGATCATTTCTCATTAAAAAAAAAAATATATAAGTAAAAAATAAGATATATAATTTAACAAAGAAAAATTTTTAATGATTTTTATTAATTATGTAAATATTATAAAGTTCAATATATATTATTAATATTTGTTTCATTAAATAGATGAGAAATATAACTATATAAATTAAAGATTAATTACAAATATTTTGTATGGTAGATTGTGCAAATTCATATTTATGTTATATGTTACTATCACTATTCCATTACTCAGTACACTAATGAAGTTTTTAAATAAATTTTTTATATTATTCTTTTTGTAATTATATGCAACAAAAAATATTTGAATTAAAAAAATAAAGAAGTCATAATTAATTAAATATAAAAGTACTTACAAGTAATTCTTTTCCAGCCTCAAAATCAGCACGTAATTGAGCTCCTAATTCACCATCTGGTATTTTAAGATCTTCACGGAGATCTCCATTATCAGCCATCAGACATAAGTAGCCATCGTCAGATATATCTGTCAGCTAAATTCAGAGGAATACATAGGACCATTATTATTAATATATATATATATATATATATATATATATATATATTAGAACAGCTTATAATAATTGTCATATAAAATAATATCTAAATGGAGCAATTATTTTAATAACTCTGTATTTTGTTAATATTAAAATCATTGCATAATTATATAATTTTATGAGAAAGAAACACATAATAATTTTAAAGTAATAATCAAATTAAGAGAGTAGACATTCTATTATTATAATGAACATATTACCTGGTAATCTTCTCGCTTAACAAACGGCACATCCATATTGTGTGTAGAAGGGCAAATATCTTCATATTTCTTTGAGGTAAATATGTCAATACCTACAAGGTGAACCTTGGCATGACCATGTTTTCCAGTCTTGGAAGTTGACATTTCCACAATTTTGCAGGGTCGAGATTTTAACATGACAAAACCATTTTTACGCAGTGCAGAACATTGCATAGGATATGTTACTGATGCACCAGAGTCACCAGTCTCAAAGTGAGTATCCTCAATGTCTGCCATTGTAGATTGTGTAGGTCTATTAGTGAAATAAAAATTTCTTTGTTTTAATATTATTAAACAGTATTATTAATTACATGTCAAATGTTTCTCAAAATTAAACTTTTCTGAAATAATTTCTTGAATAAAAAAATAAATAAATAAATAAATAAAAAAGAACATAAAAATAAAAAGATAAAATTTTAGATTTTTTAAATTGAGAAAAAAAAAGAAAAAAAACTAATAGATAGAGAAAATATTAAACAAAATTGCTTTATTATGACAAGATTATAAATCTTACAAGTAAAAAATGTATTGAATATTAAGTTTTTAAATGTATCATATAATAATATACAAAAGAATATAATGTCTTTATTGTTTTTCTGTTATTTGATACATCTAACATAGATATTCTTATATCACTAATCAAGAGAACATATGGTTGTGTTTAAAACATACCATAGCTCTTTGATCATATAGATGAAAAATTTAACAGTAGGACAGAGTTGCCACCATCATGTGAATTTTAAACTAAATATTCTAGATATAAGCAATTTTCCTTTAAACTAAGCAGTTGGAAAGTAAATCAAGATGGTAGAATTAAACAGATTATACTAAGCCGGTATTAAAAATATGTAAATATCGATGAACATTGGCATATCTAACAATTATAATAAAGTTTTTACTATAAAAAGCGTAAGTGGAATAGCCGAGCAAACGGCCATGTGGCACACCGACGATAAAATCCGGCATTAAACTGAACGAATTCGAAATCGAATTTTTAGTCATATAAATGTTTATTATGTACACATTTCGGTTTAAAAAATGTATCCGATAATGATTTTAAAACAATATGACCAGGAGAACATTTCTCTTCAGAAACATTAAATGTGAAAGCAAATATGTAGGCTAACCAAAAATTGTTTTTACATAAACGATGGGACTTGAAATAATAGAGAACTTTTTGAAAACTGACACGCGTATGAATACATAAACAAAAAAACTGACAACAAATATATTTTTATCTTTACTCGTCGCGTATTTCAAGGAAATTTGTGCGAAGATGGCGCGAAAGAGTGTTAGCCACATTGCCAGCAGCCCGTTGTCATCGGCACGAGCAACGACATTTTTTTATTCCCGACGTTTAGTTAACACTGTCGTATCAATACAAACCAGTTGGTGTTTCACTGTCGAATTCTTAACTTTCCTTCGCTCGTTCAGACAATTAGCACCATTAGTTTTCACCGAAATCGAGAACAGCTCGAGATACTCACATGTGATCAAAATGGATACTCTAACCAGAAGATCTTGTTGCGCCTGCGCGCCACGATGAACGAAAGAGGGGTCTACCAAACTGAAAGCAAGGACTCTAAGCTTCTATGACCGAGCTTGGCATCTGTAGGCTTCCGTGAAGTGTTCAAAAATCTTCCAGATAGTTGAGCTACAAATAAAGACGTATTATTGGACATTTTGAAAATACAATTATTAAAATTTACTTTATATATATATATTTGGGATGAAAAATGTTTAAATATTGCTCTATTTAATTAATTTAAATTTGATTTCAAGTTTTATCTATAATTATTTTATCTTTGATAGGTTTCGATTAGATTTTATACGTGAACCAATCATAATCGAGCACTGCATTTTACTAAATATCTTATGATACTGTTTACATCGTTTGAGCGGTGAATATCGACTTTTTTCAAAGAATATGCATTGTAATTCTACTTAAATTATTATTATTTGTAATAATATAGATCATTGTTAAAGTATATAGATGAATAATTAAATTAATGGAAAATATGGCTAATGACACAGAAACAAATCAGCACAGTCAATATCCTTGCAATTTCAAATTTCATGAATTTGTGGATCAAGAGGTTAAAATTAGTTGTCACATTATAAAAATGGAAGACAGCTTATATTTATGGGTTGGAGATGCTAAACATTCTGCCATGAGTAATCTTGCTTTTGCACTTAGATCCAATTATGAATCAGTACCGATTGGTACAAAGATAATGGGTGCAGTGGCGGATGAAACTTCTTCTAACATAGCTAAACGTTTAACAAAAAGATTGGGAAAACCTGTATATGTTAGTTTTAATGTACAGGCTGATAGAATGTTACTGCCTCAGATTGAGCAAAGAATACATCAAGAATTTAAAACAAATGAAGAACTAACAATATTTTCATGAATTTTTATATTTTATCTCAGATATCTTAAAGCTTTTCAATAATACGACTGTATAACGAAATTTATAGTTTTATAATAAATTAAATGAATTATGTTACTACAATATATTACGTTTTATTTATTTTATACATATTATAGTATTGCGAATATATTGTATTCTTTTATTTATATATATTTTATGAATTAAGAATTAATAAATTATTATATATATATATGTATATATATATATCATTTCTATTGATGAGTTTATTTAATGATTACTCGTTATATGAATTTGAGTACATTTAGATATAGCTATTCTTGCAATGATAAACCACATAATTAAAGAAATAGAGTCTTCATGATTAGTTGGCCATTTTAGAAAGTAATTAATTGGCCATAATATATCCTTTGGTAGTTTTATTACAGGTTCATTGTTATATATATATAAAAAGATCATTATTAATATACCCTTAAATATAATTAAATGATATTAATAATAAGCTTTATTAATATTTTTTAATAGATGATAAACGATATGAATGATAAAAGAATTTATAGAAAGTGTAATTTAAAATGTTTATATGTCAATAAATAGTGCTTAAACTTATATATATATATATAATACTTACATTGATGAAACGAAATCCATAAGTCGTCAATAATTTTGCCTTTCTTCTATTGGATAATCTTCCATTTTCTGAAAGTAAGAAATTGTTATATATATTATATTATTTTTACAGCTTATTAATGTATTTCCGTACCTATATCTTTCAAAGTATTTTCTAATTTATTATATTTCCTTTGAAGTTTAGCATATTTTGAAAATTCGTCTACCATTGAAATACTTGCCATTTCTTGTCTTAGTATAACTAAATTTTTACGTAATTCAACTTCTTGTTTTTTCCTTACATATAAATGTGTCGTAAACTATGACAAAAGAAATTCTGGTTAGACATGAAAAAAACAAAATGATGATCCACCAGAGTATTTAGAGGTGATATAATTAACTCTATTATTTATTACATTGACACTTTAATATCTTAATTATTTATTTTATACTTACATAAGTTATTAAAATTGGCAGAATGTATTCTAAAATACAAATTAAAGTTGATATCAAAAGCAAATTCATTGTGCGATGTATTCAACCGAATCGATTTTTAACAGAATTCTGTAAATTATGAAATATCTCTTTTTCTGATTTATTTAATTTAATTAATTATGATTACAGTAAATTCTATAATAAACACAATAAAGAAAAATCTTTTTTTAAAACTGCGTTTATCCGATGGTGAATGATTATTACAAGCTAAGTACAAAGATTTTAAACAATTAATTTTATTGGTTGCTTCTAAACTTAACAGACGTATCAAGCATTATCAAGTTGGCCGCCATATACTAAGTTGGCGGGTAAGATTAAATTTGGACTACCACGAGAACGTGTAAGACACATGTATATGCGTAATGCAGTATATACTGCTGTACAAATAACATTGTTTAAATAAATTCCTTTCAAATTTATTCTAAAATGAGTGATTCAGAAATTGATTACGATAGTGATCAAAAAGTATCAGATTCTCATTCTAAACTTCTACAAGCAGTAGCACAACTCGATAAGGGACAGAGGTAGATACATTTATAGGTTAAGTAATAATTTATTGTTGTATTAAATGAAATATTTTTGATATGTCTATATACTTTAAAATTATTTGATGTATAATTTTATATTTTTAAAAAATACATGATTTATTTTTCAGGGTTAAGAAGCCAGAAAGAACAGAACCAACATTAGAAGTATCTGAATTTCATTTAGTTAAAAGTGGAATATCTGATAAAGATGCAATATCTGTTCAGAATTTAGTAAAATTATTAGGAAATAAGGGACATCATACAGAGATAAGTAAGAGATTTAAGGCAGCTCAAAAGAAGACTAAAGTTCTTCCAAAGCCATTAGAAAAACCTTTTGCTGATCGTGTATGTAGAATAATACATGACCATTTAAATAGTTTTACTCATTGTTAACATTCAATGCTTAAAGTTTATAATTTTTAGATAAAAAGAGTGGTTGGATTTGAAAAGACTAAACAAGAAGTAAAAAAATGGAATGGAATAATTTCATACAACAGAACTGCAGAAAAGGTTTATTTTCCTTTGAAGCAATTATCTTCTCAAGTAGAACCAACCAAACAATTTGTTAAAAAATTTAAACTGCAGTCAAATTTAGAAAAACAATTAGCTGCATTAGAACCAGAACCAGAAATAGTAGAAGAAAAGGAAGATAAAGTTTCAATGACTTTAGAAGAAATACTAGAAAGAAGAAAAGAAGCTGCTCGCATGAGAGCTTTACAGGTAAATAATTGTTTATTCAATTGTATAAATCTAGGAATAGAATATATAATTCTTATTGTAAAAGAAATAAATTTTATGCTTTTTTATTTTTTAAAATTTTTATTTTTAGTCTTACAAAGAAGCAAAAGCATATAGACAAAAAAGAATAAAGAGTAAAAAATTTCACCGTGTTCAAAAAAAAGAAAGGATTAAACAACAACTTAAAGAGTTTGAGGAATTACAAAAATCTGATCCACAAGCTGCTTTAGAAAAACTAACGTTGCTTGATAAATCCAGAGCAGAAGAACGAATAACATTAAGACATAAAAGTACAGGTCAATGGGCAAAGAATAAACAAATAAGAGCAAAGTATGATAAAGAAACACGTCAAGTTCTTGCTCAGCAATTGTCTATTGGTAGAGAATTGACACAACATTTGAAGGTTGCAGATGATAGTAATGATGATGATGATACTGAAGATGATTCAATGCCTTTACAACTTTCTGATAATACAAAAGAAAATCCATGGCTAAATGAAGTTAAAACTGAATCAGAAATTAATGAATTTATTAGCAATTATCGCAAATATTGGGATGAAAAAAATTCAAAATCAAATAAGCAAAATTCAATTTCTCATCAAATAAATAATACATCTCAGAAAAGTGATTTTGAAAGTAAGCAAAAGCAAGGTAGGTAAAGAGAGAGAAAAGTATTTTTTTATATAAGTTATAGTAGTAAAATTTAATAAGTTTATCTTTACAGATAGTAAGACTGTTTCTTCTAAAGGACCATTAATTAACAAAAAGAATGAATTAAAAAAAAACAAGAAATCCTTAATTGCAGATAAAAACGTAAAAAATGAGTTTAATGGCAGGCTTGATGTGAATGAATCTATAGAAGTCATGACGGTAAATAATGATGATAAAATATTGAATAAAGTAGCTGCTACATCTGCTTGGAATGTACAGGAATGTGAGATTTCAAATACTGATGATGTAAAAAATAACTCAACAATATTAACTGAAAAAATAGATGAAATGTTTGACCTTATGGAAAATAAAATGCAGAAACGAATTCGTACGCAGATAAGTCGTGTGAAAAGAAAGTTTAATATTGACACGGGAAAGAAAAATTATAATGACAATAAATGTAATGTAGACGAACCTGATATAGAAGATTTGGAGTTTAAAAATAAAAAACAAAAACCAATTTTGAATAAGCCTATGGAAGAGGTAGCTAAATCTACAAAATTACTAGAAGATAAAGATGTAATTAAATTAAAGAACTTAGCAAAAAGCGTGAGTAAAACAACTATTGATGTTTCTAAAAATAAAGATGTGAATATAGATCCAAATAAATACATTAATGTAACACCCAAACATTTAAATACTGATTTACCAAATGTTACCACTGGTGGAGACGATATTTTAGATGATAGCGAAGATGAGGAAGAAAAACATAACATAATAAGCGAAGCTTTTGCAGACGACGATGTAGTCGATGAATTTAGAAAAGAAAAAGAAGAAGAGGTATGTATGAAAAGAAAAACGAGAAGATATTATTAGAAATAATGAATATTCATTTTTATTTCATTATTTCTGAAATGTATTAATTCAATTACAGATAAAGAAATCGCAACCAGAGGATATAGATCTTAGTTTACCAGGATGGGGATCTTGGGGTGGAATGAATATAAAACAATCGTTCCGTAAAAAGAAACAATTTATTATAAATGTACCAAAAGATGCACCACGCAAAGATGAAAATAAAGGCGATGTTATAATAATAGAAGATGAGGATGCCAAAATAAGAGAACATCAAGTAAATGAATTACCATTTCCATTTTCAACCGTTAGAGATTTTGAAGCTAGCATCAGGGCACCGATCGGACGAAATTTTGTTCCGGAGAACGATCATAAAAAATTGATCGAGCCTCCTGTACAGACGGCTATGGGAAAAATTATTGAGCCTATGGACGAAAATGTACTAATCGATAAAAGCAAAATTAAGAAACGAAAAAATATAAATGAAGACAAAACATTTATACCTATTAACAAGAAAAAATTAAAGTAATTGTAACATAGGTAATAAAATTATGTAATTTTATGATCCAAGTTTTTTGTTCATACGTATTTTATGATTTTGTTTATAGAAATATCAAAATATAATTAGGAAATAATTAGAACTGAGCATGAAGAATATTATCTAATATAACTATATTCAATGATGAAAATAATAAAATGCAATAATACACGTTTCTTCTTATACATTTAATTATTCTAATCTCTTATTTAAAATTTACAACAATGTAAACTGATATAGTGTAATTTTTCAACTACCTTGAAATTATTTACTTGGTATAGCCTTACCAATACTTATCTAAGAAATGTTTCCCATAGATGTACAGGTACATTCAGATTGACGATTATTACACCAAGTCACGTAAGTGCACACACGATATTTATAGTTAGTTCATTTTATAGTATCTTACTTTCTAAGATTATCTCGTGAAGTAAAGTATGTATTTATTAATTATATGTTGCCTTTTACAAGAGTTGATTTTTTGTTAATTTTAGAAAAAAAATGTAAAAAATCAATTTTACAGGATGTGGAACGGTTTGAACTTTAAAAGGCTGCACGTGCAGTCTATTTCAAACTCGAACTTGAACTTAGTTAAATTACGTAATCTTATTTTCACGAACGGTAAGCCAGGAAATTGGTAATTATGGATACGCGAGAAACTTTGTCTATTATCTATATACAATAACAAAATCAATTTCAATAACACAAGTTAGTATTTTCCATTTAGATTTCTGATTGGTATACTACGACTTCGTAAAAGTGTAGATACGCTTCACTTGTACGATAAGATTCTCTGATCCATTCTCGTTTTAGATCCAATTTCGAATTAATTATTGAAGTTCGATCGAGACGATTATTCGCGAGCATTTGTATTCGTGGGAACTTTCGCGCTTTATCTATCGGCCAATCAAAGTCGTAATATTCGAAACGAAATAAATTCGAAAAACCAGTTGCATGTTCGACATCTTAAAATCTGAATACGTAGAAGAGATTGAAAAAAAGATGGAAATGTATAGATTTATTAAAGGAAAAAAAGACAAGTACTTTTCAATATTATTCAACCAAATGGTATTCAATCATTAATCAATTTATATAAGTTTCTTATTAATATTCGATTATAAATGAAGATTTGTAAGTTGTGTTCAATCGTAAAATCTATTATCTGTTTTTCATGTTTTATCTCATTTTATTCTACAGTTAATTTCATGAAATTCTATTCTGATGAATGTTTCCCGTTAACAATCGTCGACGCGCAAAACTATAAGCAATTAGTCGAGTAAGAAGAACGAACTAAGTTGAGGAACGCGGGATAATGAGGATGCTTGCGTATGTGAAGGTGGTAGGGCAATATTGAAGGCGCCATTTACGTGGGAAGTGGGTAAAAGGGGATGAACTCGAATCGCGAGGGTTGGTTAGAATTATTATCGCTATCCAAACTGCCGGCGCCAGGCTGTCAGTTAACACAGGTCAATGCAGATGTACGTGTATGTTATATGTATGTACGTAGACATTAAGAGTGGAACACGAGCACCTAGGTCTACCTCGCATATTCGTTAGTTCTTCCAGTCGTATACGTAGGAACACGAAGTAAGATCAACCGGCTTCTGAAAAGCTGATTAATAAGTAACAACGAATATCAAATAGTAGGGTAATTTATTTTATCTTATGATTACTTGCTTTAAATTAGCTTGCTTTTATACTGCACAATATTTAATAATAGTTTGGATTTATTTTTAATAGGTTTGGCAATAATAAAAGAGTGATCTTCAATTTTATTTTCTGCAGAGAATTTCTCGATAAATCTCAATGATATTGAAAATAATAAGTTAAAAAGTCACGAAAGTGGAAACAAACATATCTCAAAGTTAGGATCTTCCGTGGATAACATGAATTTAGATTTCAACAGCTAGTCCTACAATAGCTACACGCAAAGCACGAGCGAAGGTGTACCTTCAACAATGCTTAAACAAATATTTAAGTATTTTTAATAGCGTTCTTATTTTGATTGCAAAAATTTTCAGTGAAAACGACGCTAGTCGTCGAAGTGATCATTCAACGATATCTTAACTTCGTGTGAAAAATGACTAATCGATTTCTCATGGGAGATGGCATGTTAAATGAGACTTAACAGGAAAGTTCTCCGATTGTACGGTTATAATTTATTTTCATCGCCTGCTAAAGAATTCTCTTTTCTTAATTCGTCACGCACGAAGTGTCAGGACTGAATCTTTACGCTTGAAAGAGGACAATAAGATCTCATTTTATATGAAAGTAAATTTATCACGGAATGTCTTAGCTCAACAGACAATGGTACGCTCTTTCGTTTCGAAGTTTCCAATTTTTAAATCGATCATTGTTTATTACGAAATGGTAAATGGAATCATTGATCATTATATCTTTTTATCAATCTTAGATAACATTTTACGTTTTCAAGATACTTCCACGGATACCAATATTGTAATCACTTTTTTGAATATTTTTGTGGATCTTCTAATCTTTCAATATCTATCGATATCATTTTTTCAATGGAGGAATCACGAACAACGAAAGCAAACGAGCACGCACTCACTATATCCGATCCGGTATCTGATACTGGCACAAGTACGACACCGACATCAACATCAGCATCATTTTCAAGCAAACAGCAATATGATGCGATTCCAAAGAAGTCGACTTATTTGAGAGACAAAGGTACGCTCTAAGTCTGAAAACATATTTTACATTAACTATTAGATATATTAACACTATGTCGAAGGAACACATTAAATACACAATATTTATATTTATTGTAATGTTCAATGTAAAGAAAGATTTAATTACAGGATTTTCTACGAAGATATTTTCTTTTGATCGATTTTTGATCGATTATCGTTTGAGAATCACGTTGATTTGTCCGGGAAGCAAAGTCTTTTTTCTTCTTCGGTGACTCGTATGTAGATATTTAGCAGGAGGATGTCGTTCACGCAACACTGCTTTCACTCTGTGTCCTTTCCGGTATCGGTCTGTAAGGAAACGAAAGTTTTGCATAGTTAACGAACAACAAAGTGTAACTTATTTTGCGCCCCTTACGTACTGGCGTAACAACGATTTCTGATTTTAATCACCTACTGTTCTTCGATACTTTTTATGTAACAAAGTATCGTGCAGGAAATGAGCGAAACGGTCTAAGACAGTTTACTAGAAGATGATCAACTGTAAAACGAATAGATTACGTTCGAAGAAATTTTACAATAAGACTTACCAAATCGACGTGCTCGCAAGCGTGTTTCTCTTTTAAAATTGTTATATTATTTCTTTTCCATGATTTTCGTTTTTTTATTGTTCTATGAAAAGTGACCTTGAGTATGGAAGGAGACCGCTTACATTCAAAGGAAATCGATCGATAGGTATAGTTATTTGAACGTTACTCGAAGGAATGCAAATTTAGACGATGTGTTTGTATAGGTAGGCATACGTATTTCCAGATACATCAGAGATGTGTGCAATCGGCAAATGCAGATGCTTGTTCCGACGTGGATTCGTAATACGATATCTTGATAGCACGCGAGCACGCGATTCTGCGAGAAGCGCCTTAGACGAGTGTTAGATCACGCCAACACTCTTGCGCCGTACTCCGAACAAGCCGTGTGAATTTACGTGCGAAATATGTATCTTCTGGATCCGAAACTTTTGCCTTGGATAGAATGTATTGCAGCCTCCATTTTTCATATTCGTGACGTTATTTTTTTTTTTAGATTTTTCGAACGATTTATCATCAATGACATGCTATGATTTTATTTCATAGATCTGTCTGACACGGATAGACGTTGTTTTATATAATACGTCTTATTGCAAAAAATGAATGCTTTGAAGATGGATATGAGAATAAAAATTACAAAAGTATATGAATAAAATAATTTAGATATAGAATGTGTTTATAAATTCGAGTTCTATATGATATATACATATATTTTGATATAAAAATTGTATGTACCTGTCGTAAGAATATTACGTTACGTACCTACGTAAAAACCTTTTCACGTCTTTGAGTTAGATACGGATAGATGAATATACGTAAGAAATACCGATATTATTTTACGAAATTTCTATTCGTAATAGATAGGATCTCGTAATAATGTCTTCAATCTTCGTATAAAGTTATTTTGAAAGAAACGATTTGGTGCCAACAAAATTTTCCTAATTATGATGAATAGTTAGATCTCGCTATAGAATGACGCAAAAGGTAGAAAATGCGACCGCACCCGAGTCTAGATCGAGGGAGACTAACAAGTACACGATCGTATTAGGGTGGTTCGAACTAGTACGAGAAAAATATGTACATGCTCTCTACGTGTATTAAAGCAAATTCCAACGTAGATTGGAAAAGACAGATAGACGTTAGTAGGGCATTTCTATCATTTTCAAAGATATATAATTGTAGATAGTCTATTTAGACATACGAATTGACACATTTCGTGAGCTCCACCCAAACTTGAGTCAAAGTGTCTGCGCGGATGAGCAGACAAATTGGTTTATATAAAAGGGACATGCTCTTTCGATATTCAATTGATATTCGATAACCGTCGGGTGTGGTAGTACTGGGTGACACAATCTTAGGAATTCGCTTGAATTTTACGCATTCCACGAGAAGAACTTTGAATATGCTGTAATGTTAGTGAGTCGCGATTGTTGCGGATTGGATTCCGTACGTGACTAGGTATACCTATATATAAAAAAGAAATGTACGTGATATCCGTCAGATACGATTCACGTACGATCATCGAAGGAAGGATCTCAAGATCGCTTATTTAACGTTTAAGAAAAGGGACAAATTAATCGAGGTCGAGGAATGTTACTTTCTACGAGAGCAGCTCGATGCGCAGCACTTATGGCTGAACCGGACGAACTCTATCCAGGTTTTGAAATTTATGAAAATGATGTATTATTTTTCGTCCCTTTTCTTCCGTGGATTGAATCTAATAAAACTACTGAAACTGATGAATGTAGTGGGAATATAATATTGGGTTTAACGATCGCAGATGGATTAAATTAAAGTTAAAAAACGAAAAATCAAGTTACATATCTTTTTCAGAAAGGATCATTTATCCAAGAAACACGAGGACCTTGCCGAAAATAGTTGTAGCTGGTGGAACGCCAATAGACGAGGAAACTTGTATGGTAATACATTGATTAAATATTTCAATCGCCTAAGTCATTTTATTCATATTTATAACATGAATGTAAACATAAATATTTTAGATGTTGAGAACATTGGTATTTGGTAGCTGTGCTTGTCCACCGAAGGCAGAATGGGCTAGAACTGGTTTGACGTTAAGACCGTATGGTCAGAATTTAGCTTTTGGATTAAGAGCACCCAGGAACACAACTAGAGGTCTTATTACGGCCGTTCAAGCGATCATGTTGAAGAATTTTTTATTCAAGTGTAACATACAGGATGGTCGTATCGGTCCCGATATGTAAGTAAAATTAAAATAGAGAAGTATCATTATATTTTACGAAGGATCGGCGTGGGTCTGTTCATAGCTTGCTGAAGCCTTCATATGATAGACAAGTGGAAGTCCTATGCCTGGCGATATCTGAAATAATTTGGCGTTGCGCCGGTGGCTTCGTTGCACACAATCAGAACAGCAGTTGCATTGCGAGTAGCAACCTCGATACAAAAAGTGTCAGCGTGCCAAAGGCGATAGTGGCATTACCACAAAAGATACCCTATCTGCAACATAGCGTGCAGTATTTTCAGGATGGTTTGACGGAGACGGTAAGCCTATTCACATCCTCTTCTCACACTTTTTAACGTATAGATTTTCGTATTTTTCTCTTATTCAGACACACGTCCTCACCCTCGAGTTTCTCAACTGACCTAGGAAAAAACGAGTTTGGATCGTTTATCAAATGAGTCGTCAAGACGTGTTGTTGGCATCGTGCCAGCCATTCAAGGGTGTTTTCATTGCTTTTGCATTATGATTTGTGTTCCCTTAATAAAGTCTGGAGTGTATAAAATTTTATCTACCCTTGGACTTTCGATTTCTTAAGTTCTTGACATATGTTTGAAATATTAGCCTCGGGGATTACTATTACGGGATGAAATAGAATTGAGTGATAAAGATAGTTGAAAACCGATTTTACTCGAGGGTAAACTCGTGACCAAGTTTTTATAAGCTCGTTTCATATATATTTTTTTCTCGTTTCAGTTGCATCTATTCGAGTTCATCTCAATAGAAGATCTCCAAATATTCATCAAAAGGTACTTATACTTGGTAAGTTTTTTTTTGATCGTAACTTTTAAAACTCAGAATATTAATGTGATAATGAATAAAATAGAATACGTTATTGTAAATAGTTTCAGGATGAAGGAGGACCAGGAGCAAAGTTGTTGCTTTACAGTGCCGTTTTATCCAGAGGTCTAGTGAAGTAAGATTATTTTATTTATTGGGTTCATTCTTCGTATTTTTCGTAATACCTAATGTCCAATCGAATCGTTAAGATCTTTATGTCGTTAAGAGGTAATAGCGGATGACAAGATCGACGGTGAAGTTCTAGCAAAACAGTTTTAACAATGCCAATGAAATAGTTGCACGGTTTTTGCTCATGTTTGTTCAAAGCGTTGCCTGAACGAAATGTAGAGAATATGCCGCTACTAGAAAAATTACGCTCGTCAAACTAACGGCGCACGCGCGATTCGGTCCACAGAGTTCAAAGCGACCTGGAAGATCAGAAAGCTTCTATACTAGGCGGATGTCCTGAGGAGGGACCGATCAGTGTTGTGGTCTTTATGTTGACTGGGCGTGCGTCTCCTCATCTTCATAACGGAGTTATTCATATTGGAGATGAGAATACATATGTACGTTTAAAAGATGTACTTGTATTCGTGTTGTTATTCATTCCTTTGTTATACATCGAAAGTCTTTTAAACTCTTTAATCATTTTCAAGGCTGTCCCACAATGGGGTATTCTCGTGAGAAGCGAAGTAGGTCTTTTAGTCCACGAGGGTGACGGTCAAACGAACAAGGTACCTGGTTCGCGACTGAAAACTCCCAGCTTACCGATATGGGTTACATTATGTCATGGTCATCATGGTGTTCTCTTTAATACGAACAAAGAATTGCTAAGGAATTATCATGCTGAAAGACGGTATTTATATCTACATTCATCTAATCACATTGTTTACGATCGATTAAACATCAAAATTTGTATTCAAAGATTCGAGGTGCAATATTTCGCTTGTGGTGGAAGCCACGCCACATTGACCGTGGATACGAGGGCGAACGAGAGCGCATCGGGTGTAGAATCCACCAGCAAGGAATCCGTCGACATTGCTGCTACACCATTGGAAAAACTTATTCGTTCCAAGTAAGCTTCACATGGAAATGACAATGATTTAATGTAATCGTTGTATATTAAAAGATTGCAAGTTTATTATATGTTCTAAGATGGCAGGATGCACAAATACAATGGAACGGAGCACCATTGATGTAACATCATCATTCATAAGAATGAAGTTAGTCTTGGTTTGATTTTGAAGAAAGGAAAGTCGTTCGTTTCTTTTGGTATGAGGTAAGTAAATTTTGATTTGAAATATTAATATTTTCGTATTTTCGAAGCGTGGAAGACGCGCTTGAGAATATTTTTTGAATAATTTGCTAGGAAGTTGTGCGATTTCTATATCACAGGACGATGCACCGAAATCGTTGATTTGGAAACGTCGATATATCGTGGGATAGGAAAAAGCAAATCGTTCCATTCCGGGGATGACAATTCGCGTCCCTCGTCGCTGAACCGTCTCGAATCATCCATCCGTGAAATCGACAGTGTACCTCTTTCGCATCGTGAGAAATAACCATTTTCATCGTCATTGCGATTTGCAATTCATTGCAAACGTTTGAGAAGGAATATGCATCGATCGATTGTATACACGCTTCGATGAAATATTTTTACGAAAGAGCGACATCGATGATACTTTTGTAGGTTTTTGGAAAACGAAACGACAACATGGGATCTATTTCGTGACGCCAAAATTGAGATGTGATAGATGGAAATTATAAGAGAAGAAGAAATCGTTCAATTTTTCGCGGTAAATTTATTTTGTTAGATCATATACTCAATTACGAGAAGAGAATAATAATGATGACGTAGCGTTACATTAGAATAGCATAACAAGTATTACACTAATTTCAGAGTTGTAAGATTCAACGAAATACGTCATTAGGTAGTTTATTTTACAACAGATTACCTGTGAATGTAATGATAGTCGGTATTATAACGATACTATTATACTCTATTAGTATATAAATGTAGCGTGTAGTATGTAATAACATATTGTAACATAGTATTACCAACTGTATTTAATAGCGATTTACGTGTATTACCGTCGTAATTGATTTGAAAATAATATATTCTAAAAATGTAAAAAATTTTGTTCAAACATCGTTGACTCGTTCAAAATTTAACAAGCATTCGTTTATTTCGATTAAATTGCATGAACCTGGTAAAATCGTTAAAAGTTCAAATGCGAGAAGTTTTAAAGAAACGAATCACGTGAAATAATTGAGCGTTACATCGAAGGAAAGACCGTGTGCAGTATACTATGGATAGGAAAGCTCTCGAAAGGGGGAATCCGATGGGGATGAAGAAGAGGGGCGGAACGTTACGCACTGTCGCACGCGACTACTCCGCTCTTTGACTGGCTAGCTGGCTGGCTAGCTGGTTGGCTGGTGCGCACACGCAAATACTCATCCACTCACTCACTCACTCACTTACTCACTCACTCACTAACTCACTCACTCACTCACTCACGCACGTACGCACCCCTCGCTTCTCTTTGAGCGAAGGCGAACACCTGTTCGCTTGGTGTGGTTTGGCCGGACCCCCACTTCCGGCTGAATCGAAGAGATCCGACTTCCCGAGAGCCGTCGCTTTGTCCACTGCACGTCTTTCGTAGTACCGAATCAAAGTGCAAGCCTGCTGTTTCGTTTACAAGGAATATCTTACGTGGTATTGCTTCTTCGATCGAATTGTGCGTGATTTGAAAAAGACTATTATTTTATCCATTACATCGATCGATCATTTTCATCGTCTATCATTTTTCGTGATCAATCTTTCTGAATTTTTTTAGGAAATAAGATCGAACAAATTTACAAGGAAAGTGATACCAACTGTATGTGTGTGTGTGTGTGTGAGACAAAGGACAGGTGCATCGTAGGAAACAGGTGGATTATTAGGTCCTATCTTTTTTGTTCTTTCAAAGTTGAGTTCTACGATTGATGGCTAATACAGTTCCGGAGATAAACGACGTTCGTGGTGAGTATACATGTTACTGTTTTATTTGCATTTGTTCATTAGTTAGTTTATCCTTCTTTTAAATATACCTCTTAATTTAATGATCAATGGGCTTGTTCATTTGATAGAAACGAGAAAGGATTTTAGAGTACCTGAATATTTACGGAAGTTGCTTCACGGAGGTTGCTCATGATATGTTTGGATTTACGGTGCACGAATTAACAGTACGGTGTCCCAGTGAGCTATATCAGCTCAGTAAAGAATTTTGATTTCAGAACCAATTTCTTTATTTGTGTTGAATTACTTCATTCAGTCGCTGACAATGAATTTATCTTACTTGTTAAAATGTAAGTTACATTAAACTCGTGGAAAAAACAAATGCGATTGATTAATTTCAATATGCGACAAGTATTATACTTTCGAACGAATAGCCTAACAAAGATGTAGCGCAAGATCGAAAGGAAAAGCGAAGAGGAAGGTCGAAGGGGATGGAGTATTCTGTCAGTTGTAGGCGCTACTCGCGACTACGAATTTAGAAACGTCTTCTGTAGGAAGTTGCCGCCGGTTCTGCACTTCGATGATGCCAAGAGTCCTACATAACCACGTAATAAAGGAGTTTCTCTGCATGCTTTCTAACCACGCGTTATGAACGGCCTCCCCCCGTATCAATCCAAGTTCGTCGCACCGTGTTTATTCGAACTCTATTTTAACGAATAATTCGACCATGTTACATCAATTAATACGCATCATCGATCTCCATGACGAAGTAGGTAGGACGCGAAGAGTCCTCTTTCGTTTCCATTTAATGAGAGAGCATGATTCGAAAGATACGTTCAAGTATCGTTCGCATTTCGTTCTTTCTTCTTAGCATACTCGGCATAGTTCGATAGGATCGCTCGGCTCTTTCTACTGTTCCGTGGCCATCGATGTAAAACAAGCTCTCTCGTTACAGATGCATCAGGCAAGGTCCGAGTCGGTGGATTATGACATTGAGTCGCTATGGGGACCAGCTTACAAAAGATCCTGCCTCTTCTTTCCTGCATGCTCCAATTTATTGCCGGACAATGTGAGTGAACCGAGTATAGTTCTTTTATTTTCCTTTCACTCGAAATAACATTCGAAAAGTTCGCTCGAGGAAAGAAAAGAAGCTTGAGGAAACTCGAGAAAGCTTAGAAAAGCAAAAGTTAGTCGAAGGTCTCGAAGCAGAGTCTAGTAGAGTTTACAACGAACCGAGTTTGCCTTACGATTAGCCGGAACTCCGCTCCAGGGAAGCGCGCATATCTACCCTCCCGCATACCTTCGTTCGTATGTAACATCACCATACTTACGTACATACACAGGCGCAAGCAAAAGGTGCCCACGTAAATGGCGCGTTCGTCCATCCGCGATTCGCTTACATCGTTTTTGCGTCGTTCAAACACGAACGCTACTGCGAAAGACCTGCTAACAGTTTGTTCGATAAGAATATACGGTACCAGGAACGTGAATACGATGCACATATCGTACCGTTAAAAAATCTTCTTTGTTTATTATTAACAATTGAAAAAGTTAAGTTCGTTTATTTGCTAATAAAAAAGAAATAGACATGTTCTTTGAACGAATCCTCTTTTCTTCTGTATTTTTTTTCTTAACGAATGTTATGTTATAAATTTATCCTGTTCCATTCAGATTTTTATCTGTCAGATATAAAAAAATTTGAACGTATATATCTCTGTACGAATCCATACATATGCACCGATTCAAGCAGGACGTTGTGAAAGCCGAGAGACATCCGGCACGCGCGGTACCAAGCGAAATTCGATGAAAAAGGACACCTAACGTTACAATCGGTGTTGTCTCGATTTCATCAAGTAGTTTGATATAAAAAATTTAATGAAATATCTAGCCGTGCATGGGTGCTTGAATGCACCAATGCTCGAGGACGGCACCGCCCATTCTTTCACTTACCTATTCAAACGTTCCCTCGAGAAATCGTTATTTATTATATTACTGAATACCTATCCATATATTTAAATATAATTTTAGGTTGATGAATAAAGAATATGAAATTGATCAGAAACACTTCTTTAAACTCGATGTAACGGATATGATTTATGTTAAGCCGAAATACATAGGTCAAAATTTTGGTGTCACGAGTATTGTTGAAAACCGGTTTTAATTCTATGGAAAACCGGAAATTACAAATGACACTGACACTAGCCCTACGTATACACGTATTCTGTCGTGAGAAAATTCTTTCGTATGTAAGTGATCGCTATTTAAAATCTCTAAAGTTCACAATAGGTCGATCATGAATTAAAATTGCAAATTCTTCGATTGCACTGCGATCTGTATTATTGTCCTAACGTAGAGACCTTCCATGACCCATATCTTTCTTTATTCTTTTATCTTATCTTCCTTTCATGATCGTGTGATATACTTGACATTGAGTAGTGATCCGAGACACGAGATGTTTCTTGGAAAACGGTGCAACGGCAGCTCATCTCTTTGTCAACGAGGATCACGCAGTTGGCGATATCGTCGGCGTCCTTGGTGTCTTGGGGGATCCAGGACCACACGGAGATATTAAATTGAGACTTCAAGAACTTGATAGTCCTGTCGAGTTCTCACCCTATTCGAAAAATTTAACGTTAACTAGACCACTAGATAAGGAAGGTGTTGACGGACCTGCCAGCGTTTACGTTAACGTTATCTGCGAAAGAAAACGTACTTTAGATCCCGTTAGTATTACCTTACCTCGGAAAGATCGATAGAGAAATTAATGCTAACATTGTTTATCGTGTTCTATCTTTCTTCTAGGGTTTCGTGATACCAGTTAATATTCGCGTGACTGATGCCAATGATAACGCGCCTCAATTCGTGAATGCTCCTTACGTATTGAATATTTCTGAGGTAAGAGAAACATGGTATTTTTTTATTTTCCGTTTTATTAGGTTCATTGTCCTTTGATATGATCGTTATAGAAGAAAAAAGCATGGTATCTAGATTTGCTCTTTATGTTGTTTAATTTCGTTTCAATGAACAAGCATCTAATTAAAGTGCAATAAACTCAATGCGCATAAACATCATACATCCGTTTGATTTTCAGGTCACGGTCGTTGGCACAAGAGTGTTGCAGGGTGTCCGAGCAGTGGATGCAGATCAACCAGGGCCTTATTCTACCGTGCAATATGCCGTTTTACCGGGACCTCATTCGGTAAATAGCACCATTGTTCTTTGTTTACTCGTATTCTTGTTGACATCGATTCTTGACGTATCTTCAATTTTTATGTAGGAATACTTCGTTTTTGTGAATGCGTTAGAAGGTACGCTAGTGTTAAGAAAACCTTTGGATTACGAAGCCCTCACGAATTTTTCCATTGATATTCGAGCACAAGTAAGTTTATCGATATTTTTATCAAATATTAATAAATATCAAATGATAAACTATATTATTTTCTTTTCTTTTGTAGGATCAGGGTAATCCTCCACGATCCTCGACCACGACGTTATACGTGAACGTCATCGATGCCGATGATCAAAATCCTTCGTTTCTCAATGATCAGTACAAAGTTAAAGTTCCTTCGCAAATTAAGACGGTAAATGCTAATAAAATCTAATAATACATATATCATTTTGAAAGAGAAATAGGCAAATTAATACATAGTTGTTTTATCATATAGAGAACAGTTTTGAAAGTGGAGCCAGCATCGATAAAGGCTGTTGATCAAGATGTTGGTATAAATGCTCCTGTTAGATATACGATTCAAGGAGGAATTTTACCTTTTCTTCTTTTAAATCCTGACACTGCCGAAATAGTCATCATACGATCGTTGCAAGAAAATGAACTCTTGTCTCCTGCTACGATCGTCGTTAAAGTGAGTTATCTTGCCATCTCTTTATAAATACTTAATGTATTTTTCTTTCTTTAAAAAGAAATAAAAAGCTTAAAAAAGTCTATATCGTATCTTGTTTTATAAGATACGGTTTCTAATTTTGTCATTGGATTCGTAGGCTACTCAGATAGACAATCCTGATAGGTATGCATTGGCGACTATCGTTGTATCTCGAGAGGATGCTTTAGGTCCTACTGCAGGTAAATAATTACCATAATGGGTTTGTCATACTGTTAATCGTGATTGTGAATAATTTGAATTTCGAAGGTAATTACGCTTGACGTAAATTATTACGTATATAATCATCATACATTTTCTTTAAATTATTAAAAATAATTGACTTGATCATTGACACAATACGCTGCAATTAGGTGGTCGAGTACCTACGAAGTTTACGCTAAAAGATTATCAAATAAAAATTCCGGAGAATACACCGCCTGGTAGCGTTATTCTAACTATGAGCGTCAATAGAGCTGATTCTGTAAGTATTCAGTATAATGCAATGTATTTTGTTTAAATATGTATTTTCGTTTAAAAGAAGATTGTTGTTAATATTTTAGATATTAAGATTTTGGCTTGTTGGAGCGGTTGAAGATTTGGAAAGGTTCTCCGTAACTCCTTCTGGTGAATTAATTTTGAAGGGTACTCTTGATTATGAGAAAAGGACTCAACATAGTTTTCTAGTACAAGTTACTGACGGTTACTTTGTACGTTTATCTCAACTTCTTTTAACAATATTTTTATTACCGATACTTATTTTAAATATTTGATGTAGAACGATACGTCCAGAGTCAACGTATCGGTCGAGGATGTGAACGAATGGGAACCACGATTTCGACATCCCAGATATGAATTCCATGCGCGTTCTTTGAAAGAAGGATCTATTGTCGGTAAGTTGTATTCACAGTTCACAATGTACACTTTTATAAGCCAATGGTTTTTGTATTTTATGTATTTATTTCGGAAAGAATATCGACTGCATATGAATTTTTAGGAAGATTGGAAGCCGCGGATGGCGACAGAGACGATATGATTCGATTGTCTTTAAGAGGTCCAGATGCAAGGTACCTCGTTTTTAAATTATAACATTTATTTATATATAAGATTTGATAAATGAATTTACAGTAGCAATTAATTTCTATTATAATAACATATGAAATTTTAGGTCATTCGAAATACATGACAATGGTGAGTTGATTTTAAGATCTGTAAATACCATAAATGGTTCAATGGCTCGTCTGGTAGCAGTTGTTTCGGATTCAGGACGTCCTCCAAGGTACGTATTTAATGTAGATTTAAAATAGCTTTCTGAGAGATAATCATTTCACGCATGATAAACATTTTCATTTTAGATCGAGCATGGTACCTGTAATAGTTCATATACCGAACGGTGCCTCATTACCCGTAGCAGCAAGAGCTGCACCCGCTTGGTTGGGAAGCAGTGTTCTTTTAGTAGCAGTTTTTGGAGCTGTTTTAGGACTGCTTGGAGTCGTCATACTTATTCTTATTCTTTACATATATAAGCAGTAAGTTAATTAGAAATATAGAAAGTATATAGAAAAAGGAAATATTATCATGGATAGGCTGATAATAAAATTGTAAAAATGCTTCGCAGCAAAGGGACCAAAAGTGGTGGATCTGTAAGTTCCGTTGGAACCGGATATCGCGAGAAATCGCCGGTGCCATCAGCTTTGAGTCCAACGCCACAAGTATTAGGAGCCAGTGCTCTTCAGGATACTTCAGAGAATAGCTACAGGAAGCGTTCTACCACGAACGAGAGTGGAAGTAACGTTAACGAGACCGTCACCGATCTCGACGCACCTGGTTTCGGAGAATTGAACGAACGAGCCTACGCCGCCACGATCAAAAGTATGTTCCCGTCACGAGTAATTCATGACGGTACGATGCGCTCTTCGCACCGTTTCGAACGGCGATTCGTACGAGCTAGCTCAAGTATGTCCGGAAGAAGCCACGTTACGAGTCTCAATCCTTTCTTCTCGACGATCGATGAAAATCGGCTTAGATATTATTGGCTTTGATTCGTGTTATATATTTATCTTCCATTAATCACATATCAAACGATGTCGGCCAAGACGAGGAAACTTTTTAGCGATAAAGTCTAGGAAAGGATAAGTAGAAATTCGAATTGAAATTGTTCATAGTAAAAACACTTTTTCCTCTTGTTATATTGATCATCGATAAATTTGTATAATAGAATATAATGATATGTAAAATACTGATTATATTCATTCGATGTCGTATTTTAACAAAAATCGATTGAATGTAAAAGAAAGAAGGGTTGAGTGCACTGGGAACTTCATTAGTTCACTACTAAATATTATTGGGTACAGGTGTCGCGTCGGCTAGACAGCTACCTCTCTATGCTAGGCATAAGATCGCTCCAGCCCCGAATCCACCTGCCTTATCAGCAACTTCAAACATTCCAAATATCGGCGGTCTTGTTCAAAACATGAATGACTTGAGTGCAAGAAGCAATCTTGACGCAACTTCCCACGATTCGTCTACTTGCTCCGGTGACCCACCGGACTCTCTGATGACTGTCTGGCCAGTAGGATCTATGTCTCCGAGAGTTAAAAAACTTTCCTGGGACGACGACGATAGGGTAAGTTTCAATATTTTCTTAGTATCCAGATAGACGATTGAAACTACTCGAAATGATAAAATTTATAGATTACGTGGTTTATTATTAGACGAAACTGAATACGTACTATTGTATTGCAGACTGTGGAAAGTATCGATGTAAGAGCAGAAACCAGGCCAGGAAGCACTAAAACTGAAACCGAACGTCTAAATCTTACCGTTTATTTTTAAAATTGAATTCGAAGTACGATATTATTTTTTCTACGTTTCGCATTAAAAAGAATGTATTTCATTGTTAATATTATTATAATTTATTTGAATAGGAAAAACGTATTTTTTTCTTCGGACAGCGAAAGACAATATTATTATATCATAGTCGAAGATATTGATTCTAGTTTGAATAAACGGAATTATATTAATGGAATTAATATTGAATAAATTGTAATCAATATCTTTGATCAATAATAACAATTCATCTTACATCATTGTACGATCGCATATCGCTTTATCTAAACTCTCGTTCATCCATATCATTAGATACTAAAGCGTACATGTGAACGCAAATGCTTTTCAACTCTACGTAATCGAGAGCATCGAGGTCAGTAGGTCGATCTTTGCGGACGATCACTTATTCAAGAGGTAGACCTGGATTTTGCGATATCATGATCGAGCCGAAATAAAGGGACCACCATTCCGTAGTTCCAAAAAATCTCGGATATTACGGATATGTATGTATATATATGTGTATATGTATATGCATATATATATATATATGTGTGTGTGTGTGTATATTTCTTATTATAAGTGAAGTTAAAAAAATATTTGTAAATATCGAGGTAAATATTTCTAGGTAGGAAGTGTTGAGTTACCAATGATCATTAATTTTCGTTTGAGATTCTTTGGTACATCGCAAAGATCTATTTAACGTATAAGTTTGAACATATAAATGAAAGATTATGTCATTAAATATCGTTGTTATAGTCTTTCTTCATGAAAAATGATAATAAACTTTAAAGAGTTACATATATATATATATATATTTAATGTTCATTATAACGCTTGATCGATTTCTTTCATTCTCCTTGAGAGTATCTTTTCTCATAGGAGCAATCGTCGTATAGAATAACATTATAAACGAACTTGTAAAAGAAAGTGACTTGTTTTTCGAGGAGGGGAGAAAGTGACCCAGAGAAGTCTTCGGCTGATCATCCTTTCGGATCGTTTATCGTCAGTCGTACGTTAAACATTCACGCGTAGAGAACACAGTGTTCGTATTTTGAATGAAATAACGCAGAAGTATTAATCTTCTTATTCGAGAGAACAACTTTCCGATAAAATTACAAGTTTTGTAAGTTGTGTACATATAAATTATAATCTTGTAAATTATAAAAATCTACTAGAATATTTATTTTATTTATCATCACTGTGCTTTCAAGGTATGCGACGGAGATACGCGGAGAAAGCGGGAAATTCCAGAGTCATTGACAGCGTCTAAAGGTATGATTAAATATGACGTAGCACGTTTATTTTCTGTTTATAGAAACATGAATAAAAATTTTTTTTTATAATAAATTTATTCTTCTTATCAAATTGCAGTACAATCATGAGCCAAACGAAATATTTACGAACATTTCTATCGATTTTATTGATGTCATCGGCAGTAATCATCATCGAAATTTCGGGTACATTACCAAAGAGGAAATTTATTTTCCTTCGATAATTTACCTCACTATAAGAGATTAAGGAATGGTACAAAATAATTTATTACAATTAATTATTACGAGTTTGTGTTAATTTTGTATTTTGTGCAACTATTATTAGCCGAGTCTTCTTTTACGACATCAACGAACGAGACGAATGTACTTGAAAGTCGTAGAATAGGACCTTGGAGCGAAATTTTAGAAGATTGGATTGTCACTGCCGCGAATCCTGGTATGTCAAGAATATCGAAGGTAATGAAATTAGATGACAAAGTATTAACAGTATCGACCAAGGGAACACAGAATAAGAGAGACGTTTCTGAAACAGACATTTATTTACTCGGTAAAGATAATAATCTTATAAGGACATTTTCTTTAGATCATTTTACAGAAGCTCTTGTTAATACTTTTGTTTTCAGGTGCGATCGAGAAACTTGTATATAGAGTGGATTACGTAGAAAAACGTCTTAGAAGAGCCGAAGAACTTTTGTATTATGTTATTTCTGGATCTACCGCTAACAAAGGTAAATAAGTTAGTTCTGTCTTTAATAAAAAATTTTTTTTACATTTTTGTTGCTAATCAAAATCTTACAGATTCCTGTCCATCGAACTACACGAGCATCGGTCAGTATTGCTATTATTTTAGTGATCGTGAATACGATTGGAAGTCATCCGCTAGTCTTTGCCGAGGTATGGGAGGACATTTGGTCGAATTCGAAACCATTGTTGAAAATCAGGATGTAATTTCGTATCTTCAAGGAAATACGAAGCTCAAAGGCAAAAACTTTTGGACAGGTGGTTTGAATCCTGGTCTTTTATGGATCTGGGCCGGAAGTGCCAGACCTATTCATAATGATACGAAACAGGCTGTCGTTGGGAACGGCAGGTTATTAACAATCATAATTTTTTATTTTTTACCCTGTTCAATTTCTTGTCTTTCAATGTAAATATTTTAGGTGTTTAAAATTGTTCTACGATCTATCTTCGAAGATTTATTCTTACAAGGGCGAGGAATGTGCGTCAAGGCAGAAATTCATTTGCGAATTAACCACAGACGATGAGTCAGCGAATAAAATCGAGAGAACAGTACGGATGTTATCCGATACAATTAGCTGAGTTCAAGGATTCTTGTAGGATTGTTTAATTATTTACAATACACGTCATGTTCGATTTCCGAGAATTTTTTTTTTATATATCGCGTGTGGTGTAATCAGTCTCTTTGATCGATATAAACTATCGTTACGAGCGCAGTTGAATTCGTAGCTCGAGACTGTTTCATGCACCAAGTTGTTAATAACATTTTATTCATTTAATTTAGATATCCTGAAAGATATCGACATTGTCGAATTTAGCTTTCAAGGCTCCTAAGTTGTTAACAATTTTTTAGAACTCCATTAAAATAAATCAATTACACACCAATATATATATATTTTCTCACTTTTTAATTTTTCATGCAATTGATGAAGTGAAAAATACATTACTAAAATTTGATTATAGTCGCAAATATTCAAAAACAAATTATATATCGGCCATTAGATATTAAATTTAATATACATCGCCTCCGCCCCTTGTGCGTAAATCCGCTACTATACATACGAACATAATAATAGTTTATATATATATATATATATATATATATAATTATTATTTAATAAGAAATGTATATTTTTATATGGACTTTTTCTTTTTGGAAGAATACTTTAAAAAATTATTAAACTACTAATACTTGATTTAAAAAATATAAGAGGTAAGATTAAAGGAACCGTTTCGTTAGAATCATCATCTCTATATACGATTATGAAGAACACATTAGTCCGCTAATGCATTTTTGTTATCAATGGAAATTGAAGAGTTTACAAAGTGTTTTTTCGCAGCTTGATGATCAAGAATCAAACTTCGCTTTCCTTCGTTCACAAGAGAAAAAACATGATTACTATTCGTCACCAAACCACCGTTTTCTATGATCAATTTTTTCGCTTCTTCTGTATTGTTTTTATCGATACCACAGCAGCTATCCTCGATCATAATTACATTATAGCCCAAACTCAATCCATCGAGACATGTTGCTTTCACGCAAACGTCCGTGGCCAATCCACAAATGTACAAATCTGTGGCTTTGATTTTCAATAAAATCGTCTCCAGTTTCGAATTCGTCTTCACGTTTTCTTTTGTGAAAACCGAGTAAGCATCACTATCTGGATCTTGACCCTTGTATATCTTAAATGGAATATAATGTAAATATAGCGAGAATAACAATAGATGTTTTCGAGAGTAAAATAATATTAATGGAAATTTTGTTGCACATACCTGTATAGAGTCTGGTGATATATACAGATCACTATTTAATTTTGCACCCCACGAATTCATTACGCAATGTCTTGGCCAAAGTGTTTGTTCCACCCGTGGTTTTAAAAAAGTAACAGTATCAAATGGCTTAGCTAGTTCTTTTGTAATCTACGAATAAAAAGAACTATTGTTTTGACGTAGATAATAGATGTATGTAATTGTTACATAATAATGACGAATCTGGACAGCGTTACGTCATATTAATTAAAGTTACGTTAGTATAATTAGAGTTACGTCAATACGGGGACCTATTATAAATGTTAGAATTTGAAATATACGTACTTTAGATGACGGATGCAGTTTTCGTTCAGCAAGATTGTCGTAAAAACTAATATGATTTTTAGGATGCCAATCGAGCGAATAAATAACTTGATCCCAATGAACTTTTTTCAACAAACGATTAATCGGTTTTATTACTTCATAACCCGTACGATTAGGTAATGCTAAATTTCCATCAATAAAGTCGTTTTGTACATCGACTACTATTAATACATTTACAGGTTTTTTTTGTATCCATTTTGTAAAGCATCTATCGAAAGTAAAACGATTACATAAGCGTAACAGTTTTATATATATATATGTATATTATATAATACGGTTCAATGAGAAATCACTTTGTATAGTCCTCCGGAAAAATTATTTCTTACATCTTTTGTTTTCTTTCTTTTCTTTTTTAACAAATTTGAAATCGTTAATATTTCGCGCCAAATTTGTTATTAATTACGCGTCAAAATTTGAATATGCTTAGTGAATAATTCTTCAATATTATCATTTTAACATCTCATTATCAATTTCTCTACACATATATATTCACATATAAATAATATTATTGATTAACAAGACTATCGTGAAAGAAAATTAAATAAAACACGAAAAAGATTAAATCCTTTCGGTATGCCAGTAGTATCGTTCGCTGAGTCAGAACATGAGTGGACACATGAGCGGACACATAAGCGTGGATCAACCGTATATTTAAACATTAATAGAGTATAAAATTTAATACCTTGTCATGTCATGCTAATTATTGATTTCTTACTCAATTTTAATTCAAAATTATAAGTCAATGTAAAATTTTTAGTCATCGGTAGTATACATTGAATAGGTAAAAAAATTATAGTTACCGGTGGGATAACGAGCATGCAATAATGGTGATTATAGTCATTATTGATAATAAAAAGGCTTTGACTTTTAAAAGTATAAAATGAAATATAATATATCGAAAATGAATTTTAAAAAATATAAACATACTTCCAGCGATTATATCGCATAAAATAAATTTTACGATACCTTTTCCATTTTGATTCTTTTAATCCCTCATCATTTAAGCTAAATATTTTAAAAATTTCTTTAACCCTCCATTCATTTTTATTCACTTCTTCTTCACCGTAAAATTTCTTGCATAGAAGAAAAAATTCTTTTTCATCGAGCACACCGTCTTTGTTTACATCGAAAGTTTTGAAAATATTATCGGCTGATTTCCAATCTATTTCGTTCATCATATTGATTAGCTCTATAGATCGTATAAATATTGCGAAACAATAATTGCTTTGTAGATTTGAATTACGTATGATAGAAAGATAGGAAAAATAAATTATGTGACACAGTACGAAACGATGTGTTTGCGAACGCTTTCATCAAAGCAACTGACGCGAGTTACCTTGAACACGCCCTTAAATACTAATCCGTAGTCTCAACCTGTAATATTTATTCAATCTGTTTTATATTGATAAAAATGCTATATATGTGTTAATATTGATAACGTAGTTTATTTAAAAAATTTTGTGTTGATGCTTATTAAATTATGAAAAGGATTCGTCATTTCATACGATAGTTTCTAGTATAAAAAATCAATATTTTTTGGACATTTAACCAGCGACTTCTATCGTCTTTCGCGCGAAACTTTTTTCTTTTACGAATAGAGATATTTTTCTTCATAAATATTTATTAAAGGTTATGATAAGGAAGTAATTAATAATTCATGTGTACGATAATCAACAATTTAATAATTGTAACGAGAAATACGAATTTATTTATGAAGTATGTTAGTCCGAAATTCTTTTATTAGGTACACGTATGTGATTCTAGTATACATATGTTAAGTAACATGAATAAATACCAAATTTTAAAATTATAATTAGATCCACATACATGACTATGCTTCATTCATTTTTGTTTCTGTATCCGTTAGGATAAAATATTTAAATATTGAAACTTAAATACTATATCTTGATACGCTCAGTGACAATTGTATATTAATTGAAATATTTCTTGCATATATATAACTTATGTACAAATATATATTTTACTTGTCACTGCATTAAGGCATAACTTTATAATACTATTTCCTTGTTTCATTTTTTTAATGGTTTATCAAATGATAAATGGAACTTTATACGCATATAGTATACAAATTATTTCACCTAGTTGTCGCGTGTTAACAGCAATGTATATGTAATCACAAAGCAACATGTGCTTAAGTCAAAAGTTAAAATAATTAACATCACTATAACTGTTATTTTTATAAATAAAACAATCCTTTTTTATCAAATTACAATTCTTACATCTTTGGTTAAACATTAACGTTTAATATTTAAATAACACAATAACAGACTGTTATTTTTATTTTTGCTCTTTAATCTTTACTACGTTTTTTCGTTTATGCTTTTAGTAAGTGAAATATTTTAAGTAACTGGACATAATAATAGTTACGTTTATTGTTACGTAATATTTGTATAAATTAGTAAAATGTACAGTTTCTAAACGAATAAAACTGTAGAACAAAATCTTACCTGATATATTAAAATCTATATGTTTAAAAATTAAATTCATATTTTAATCTATGTTGTCATTCTGTTTTACTTAAATTAGAAAATAAAATACTTCTTTTACTGCTAATTTCATCTGCAATTTTGTTGATGAATGGATGTTTAATTTTACCTACTGATGATGAAAAAAATTCCTCTAATTTACCCGGGATATTATCTCGTTTCTCGTATTCATATGCTTGCATAATTAAATCTAGTCTGTCCAAATCTTTTACATATTGAGCTTCTGGAGACTCTTGTTTTTCATATTCCTATATATAAAAAAATAAAAGATATATATAATTATATAAAAACATAAATCAATATTTTTATACTATTATTAATAGAGATCTTTTAAAATATATCGGATAAATGAGATGTAAAAACATATCAGCTTACACGAAATATTTGTAATATAGTTGGACCTTTATCGCCTAAAAGTTGACAGATTTCTTCCATTGCGGCATCTTCTCGTCTATGTTTTTCCTCAGGAGAAACACCACAAAAGGGTGTTATATCTCCAACAATACATTCAGCTAAATCATGAATTAGAGTCATTTGCATAATTCTAAAAATAATATTACAACCATACTTTCTATTAGTCAATCTTCCAAATAGATATTAAATGCAGGATGCTAAAACAGGGCATAATGCTAGTTTAAAAAAAAAAAAGAAATTCATTTCTTACTTATTTTTATCTAAATTATCTTCACTATCTGCTAATAAAGAAAGAATAGCCATCCTGTACATATGTCCTGCTATTGTTTCAGGATCAGGAATTTTTCTTAACACCCATCCAGTTCTTTTCATGTGCTGAAAAGGTAAAAGAAGAAAAGCTAATTAAAATTATTAAAAACTAAAATACTATTACATAATAACATTATTAGATATTAATATTACATAATAAAATTATAATGTGAGAAAATATATCGTTTTGATTTGTATAGACAACTTAAACAAGGACATTTATCTACAGTAAACATGTGATAAAACCTTAGCGTCTACATATTTTAATTAGCATATATACATTTAATTAATTTTAATTATTACTGATTATTACCTTCAGACGTCCAACTAATTCCATAAATTCATGAATTTTTTTCACATCCATCATTAATAATTTGCCTTTGTACACTCCAAAGTCTAATAGCTCTACTTTCGAATAAATAGGAATGTCACTAATGTATAATATACCAAGATAGTGAAACGGTTGCTCTACATCCGTACTTCTAGGAAATGATCTTTCTCATCAATGATTGGTCAATTTTTAACATACGGAAATGGTACTATCTAATCAATATTGATAATTTATTTATAATAACTCTTTCATTATAAAACAATTTTTTATGTTGTTATATTGTTATATTAATTTTTATATTGATACATGGTTCGTATAATTTTATATTAAAATAAAAATTATTTTTATATTAAAATTAACAATAATTACACTAGTTTAAGTTTCATTGTTTGTTAACATATATATATATATATAGATTTTATTTCGTGTGCCCCTCCTTTCTTTCATCTTTCAATCATTTGTTCAATTTGATCAAATACGCTACGTTATGCGCGTACGGGATTGGTCGACTTAATTGTTAAATAACTCAGTGAATAATAATCGGAGAGAAAAGAAACAAAGAGACTTTCGTCTTAAAATCGTATCCACTTTCATCCCCTCAAAAATCAATTAATGATTTTAGGATCCTGTATATGTGTATTTGGGACACCCAACATAGAATGCGTTTCCATACAGAGAGAAAGAGAGATAGAGAGATAGAGAGAGAGAGAGAGAGAGAGAGAGAGAG
>NC_057686.1:4221350-4266907 GCF_014466175.1 Vespula pensylvanica
GAAAGAGAGAGAGAGAGAGAGAGAGAGAGAGAGAGAGATAGAAAGAGAGAAAGAAAGAGAGAGAGAGAGAGAAGGAACAGGAGAAATATAGATACAGAGACGAAGCAGAAACAAAAACAGACAGAGACAAAGTATACAAGCAGACAAACAGATATATAAAATATATATACACACACCACACACATATACACAATTCTCCTAGATCTTCAATTTCAAATATTTTTTATTAAAATACGATTCATTATCATTTCTTTTTTGTAGCAAATTTATTTTCTTTTCAGATTTGAATATTTTAAATTAACTTTTAAATGTATAAAATATCAATATATTTATTTTTGTTTGTATTCAATGATCTAAAAAATCGGTGAAGAAAAGAGAGAGAGACTGAGGAAGAATATTCGATCTAATTGTATTAATTTCATCGCTCAAAATGCAAACAAGCTTTTGACCGTTAACCCCTGCCTTAATGAGATAGAACTGGCTGTTGTTTTTAATTAAAATCATTCAACAAAGAAAGAGTATTCCTTTTTTCTTTACATAATACGATTAACAAATTGTATTTGCCAGAGAAATTTCAAGTATATGAAAGAGACATTTTCTATTAAAATCTTTGATCATTATATATTAATTCATATTTCAAAATTCATACTTTAAAGTAGCGAATCATTTTTATTAATTTATCTGGATATTTTAAGATTTCTTTCGAATTAATTCATACTCTATAATAAATATAAATTGATTGAAATTTATTTTTGTTTTAACCTTCAGTTAATAATATGCATTTATTACATAGCGAAAATTCGATGCCGAAGACGTATATACGTTTCCTTAAAATCAATTGGCGGTGTTCACCGACAAAGAATTCGGGCTATAGATGGAATGCGGTTTTGGACATCGTCCAAAAAGTGAAATTGTGTCTCCTTGTGTCGATATTAGATGGACTCATAGATGTATTTTTTTTCTTTACAATGGAAATGATGTACCATTATCAAAACATAATTTTTTTGTTATTATAACATTTTTAAATTTCATATAGTCGATTGTGTGTGTGAGTGTGTGTATATAAGACGCTTCGTAATGGAGACTTCGCGTTATAAATTATATTCTCTTTTCTTCGTATATTCAAATTATTATTCATTGTATATATTTTCTTTTATACATTTTTCTTTGTATGACTCCGCATGTTTTTATTTACGATCAAATAATAATATGATAATAAAGCTTCTTATTAAACATATAAACGATATGAAAGACCACGATATATTCAATGACCTTCATACTGTTAGTGTAGTCGCGCAGACGTGAATTTCCGCAATGACGCGCGATTACGCGCGTACGATTAAGCAAAGGAAGTGTGCGATGCTTACGTGGTTATTTAGTAACGCGCTCGATACAAACGCTCTTTTGCTCATCTACGGGATACCCTAACCAATCGATATAAGAACGGTGTTATCGTTCATCGTTAAGAATTTATTTTTTGTAAATATCTCAAATAAATTATTCCGATCTTTATGTATTCTTTCTTTTCTATTGCAGATTTACGTATGATCTCAATAGATTTCAATCGGACATGATAGATCGATTAATCAATTCGAAATAATATCAAATAAACGAAACGATCCAAAATCAGATTCATTAGAAAGTTCGGGGATATATGTACGCAAGACTTGGATACTATCATCTCAAATTGCAATCAATAGACAACCGTCGGGACGGCGCCAAAACTCATCTTTATTCTCCACTGTTATAGTCATGTTTGCTGTAAGAGACAATACAAAATGTCTTACATGCAACATATTGACCAATATCTTCTTTGATAGAAATTACATTCGTATATATATATTGATTTGTTTACAAAATTAAATAAATGTATTTATTTCTTGGCAATTTAATGAAAAAAAAAAGATTAACTCTTTAGATGTTATATAATATCATGTCGGCGGTATCCGCTACGTTGCAGATAAAAAGTCAATAGTAATTGAAAATAAATGTTATCATTTATTTAAAAAGAATATATAAAAGCATTGACTAGTTCAAAAGTCTTCTTTTGTATAATATGCTTTAAAACATGGTTCGACATAAAGGAACACCTTACGTTTGATCGATTATATTAATTAATTCAAGTTCAAAATAAACCGTGTATACACGTATTTTTTGTATAAGCGTTATTACGCGCCCGGAAATGCAGAGCGAGTTAATATGTTTATGGCATCTAAAAAGTTAATTACATTATTTTCTTAACATTTTATTCTCTTTCATTGATTTATTCAAAATCTTACAAGTTATTATAGTTAATAATTGGGATCTAAATTTTTAGAATTAATGGGATACGATGTGTAAGAATATATTTATTTTTCTAGATGATAACCCAAAGATTCGGCCGAATCATAAATTTCATCGAGATACGCATCGGCTAAGTATCATCGAAACATCGATCAGTAGCTGTCTAATATTTCACAGGACGATAATCATTGAGGGTCTACGCTTGACGTGATAAAGCATTCTACTGACCGATCGATAACTGAATGTTATTAAGCTTAGAGAAGATCGGCGCACCAAAAAATCAAAGTTACGTTAGGCCTTTCTCTCTCATGAAACTTTACTTAATTTATTAGACAATTTTACGATATTGATTTTGTGCATGCTTTATACGAATATGCTGCTTGATTTTCTTCGAAAGAGTATGCAATGAAGAAAATAAAAAGTTTCTAGGCAAATATCGTCAATTTTCTAGTTCATATAGTTCAGAAGAATTCACTCGAGGAATCTTAGAGCGTTCCCAGCATCCCATCGGATGCTACAGAGACAAGTTTAACGGAGGGTGAGAACAGAAAGAGAGAGAGAGAGAGAGAGAGAGAGAGAGAGAGAGAGAGAGAGAGAGAGAGAGAGAGAGAGAGAAAGAGAAAGAGAAAGAAACACAAGGGTCGACAGCACGAGGCTCCATAAAACAAAGGAGAAAAAACTATGTATAAAAGATCCTACGGACGAGCTCCCTTTTCTTTCCCTCTCGAGCCAGGATACGCAGAGACATATTAAAAGGAAAGACGAGGGAGGTACGATCGAATAAACTTTGTCAAGTGTTCTTTTTTAAGATAATGTTCGTACTTCCGAAGTAGTTATTCTCGACTGTTAAAAAAAAAAAATACTACCACGAATTATAAATATCAAATAGCATACTCTATATTATTACATATTTCTTCCTTACAAATAAATAATCTTCTTGATACTGGAATAACTATTTTGAAATAAAGAAGTTAATTCAAGAATCGTCGAGAATAGATCCAATTATAAGATGAATTTTCTGTTTTCGATTAATCATATTTTCTGAAGGAAAAATCTCTTTTTTGCACATAGCCTGTAATTTTTAAATAATCGAAGTTGAAACTGCTGGATTGTCTAGAAGCCGAAATGAAGAATTCCGTTATCGGAGAGGGTCTTCTGCGTCACTGTCGATGGCACGGGGATGATTTGGAGGGTGTGGATGGAAAGAGAGAAAGAGAGAGAGAGAGGGAGATAGGGAGAGAGAGAGAGAGAGAGAGAGAGAGAGAGAGAGAGAGAGAGAGAGAGAAAGAGAGGGAGAGAGAGGGAGAGAGAGAGAGGAAGAGAGATAGAGAGAGGAAGAGAGAAAGAGGGTAGAGAAAGAGGGTCGACGCCGACCCCGAGCCAGACGTCGACGCCGGCGCGGCGGCTGTCGTCTCTCGCGGGCGTAAGGTCGCTAGGGCAGGAGAGGGACGCGTGCAGTTGTCGCGAAACCTTCCGCGCGTTTCTGCGTCCTTTGGTGTGTTCCTCGGTGCGTCCCGTGGTGTTGCGTTCCATGGAACATCCAGTGAAGACCAGGACGTTAAAAAAATAAGGAATTCTTTAGGGATTTCGAATTGCAGATTCTCGTCGAGCAAAGGCTCTCTTCCTCTCTCATCTCGTCATGCGAAACGATCGTATTACGGTCAACGCCATGAAGCGGAAAGATATTTCGGTAAATGTTCGTATACCTACGATCGACATTGTCTCTTTCTTTCTTCTTCAATTTCTCTCTCTCTCTCTCTCTCTCTCTCTCTCTCTCTCTTCCTTTCTCTTTCTTTTTCAATTTCTTTTTTCACTCGTTTCTTTCAATTCTTTGAGTACGATCTTGCTCATTCACACGAATGTTGGACAAATCGAAGGAGAAAAGTTTTTCGTGAAGATACCGAAGCATCGATGGATCATCAGTGCTGTGTTATATTATCACTCCGTTTTATCGAAATTTAGAATACGCGCGCGCTACTATCTCGTATATATGTAGCTTTCAGTGAAGATGGGCGGGCCGATGGGAATCCTAGTTATTTGTCTTACTTGGGAGGAGGTTCCGCGTCTTATCTGTGTAGCTCGATGAGATCAAAAATAATGTAAGTGAAGAAATTCGATAGGTGAGTAAGAGGAATTGTCGCTTTCGATCTAGAGAGCCAATGTATGATCTTTGTATTTTTAATGAGACGAGGAAGAAATAGATTAAATTTTTTTTAGCCTGGACATAAATATACGTTGAATTATTTTATTTTCTCCTTTCTTTTTTTTTACTTTTTTTTTTTTTAATTGGCACGTAGATTTTTTTTCGTGATATCCTCGAAACTATGTCGCTCAATCTTGATCCTTCGAATCCTACTTTATATAAGTCTATAGCATCGAACTCACTGTATGTTAAATAACAGGTATATTATCTCCCTCTTTTCTCTCTCTCTCTCTCTTTCTCTCTCTCTCTCCTTTATATTTCTTTATAATTAATTTACTAATGTAATTAAATAGAATAATTATAATTCGATAAAAATATCTCATCGTGAAACTTTGAAATCTAAATACCTTTGAATGTAAAATACGAAATTACAGTTCGCTTAGCACGCCCATTTTTCTTAAACTAAGGATAAAGTATATTTTTGCGTGGGTGGTTTATAAATACAGGGAGATCACCCTGTATTGGTCCTGTTTTCTAGCTGACGTCTTACAAACTTTGTCGGTTATCGTGATCCACGAGATGACCCTCCACCTTTGGACGAGCAACGAGAGAAGACAAATCCGACGTAAGATATAATCGCGTGATATGTCACGATCGGGAAACTGATGTAAAACGATTGTACAACTCGAAGATTGCTTCGGTTATTCGACAATGAATCGGGAAAACGAAGAGGTGAGTTAGAAACGATCGCTTTCTTTGATAATTTTTTTTCTACAGATTTAAATTCTATTAAAATGATTTCATTTATAAAATAAAAAATAGTAATTGTTATTTTATTAATAAAATGTGTAGGTTTCTCAATTAATCGATAAGAATCTTTTTCTTTCGATGAATTCTAATTTTATTAATAATTTAATTTAAAAAATAAAAGATTGAAGCTGTAAAAGAAGAAAATATATATGGTTTTTCAATTAATCGATAAGGAACGACCGAATATAAAATTCGATCTCTTCGATCGTTAGCTCGAAGCTGTTCAGAAATAATGACTACTCGATGTATTTACCTTATAAGCATTATGTTATCCGTGTTCTCGATTATCTATGTCTTGTAGAACGAAATCGATCATATCGTAACAAGGTAGGTATTTTGCTAGTTATACCATTTTCCTTTCTATTTACAGCAGCAACCCGTTTCTCAAACGTTTTGCGGAGCGTTGCAGAAGGAACCCAATTGCAAGTGTTTAGTACTTTCCGTGCTGATATATGGATGCCTTGCGGCAGTTACGTGGTGTAGGTGCGCTAATGTTACCAAGGTGCGTTTTACAAAGAAAAGAACACTAGTCCTTGTTCTCTTTATTTTTTATAATTTTCTTATAAATAGATATATTATAATCTTAAAGGAACGTATTCGTAGGTTGTGATCAACTTTTCCAAGTACCTCATCAAAAGTACTAAGCACGTGTCTCCCTGTGACGATGGTTATATATACATTCCAGTATGTATATTTATACGACTATCGTATCTATTATGGTAATATGCATGATTAACTCGCATCTTTCCTTACCATAGGTTGCCTTTATGGGAATGCTTTATCTCGTGTACCTGGTGGAGTGTTACCATTCCCCGATTAGAATCGATCTGTCCCACGCGGAGAGCCAAGACTGTGTACTCTTGAAATTAAATCAACTGAGGCTAGCCCAACCGACGATCTGGTGGAAGGCCGTTTCCTATCATTATGTACGTAGGAAACGGCAAATCACCCGATATAGAAACGGAGACAATTATACGACGACTCAGGTAAAGGGGTAGCATGCAAACGAGAAAAAAGAACAGCCGCTTAAAAAAACCGTTTAACAACTTTAATCCGTTGTTACTATCTCGCCTAATCAACATTCGCTAAACGCGCGTCTCTTAAGAAGAGAGTAAACGATAACGTGCCGTTTAATTTGTCACGATAGGTTTATTACGAAAGGGTGAATACTCACGCAGCCACGTCCTTCTATTACTACGACTACTGTGGGGTGAAGGATATCAGCAAGGAATTGATACCCGATGCAAAAGTGCCCATCACGAAGATCGCGCTGACCAAGGGCTTCGCCTTTTCAAACATGAGATCCGCCACGGAATTCGAGGAAGCCAGGTCAAGGTTCTTCGCTGAACAAGTACGTTAGTTCGTAGTCGATCGAAGGATATACTCGTGCCAAGAATTAATTATCTCGTACTTTCGTTTGGATAGGAATTGAGGGACGACTACATGGAGATGAGGGAGGGCTTGGAACTTGGATGTAATCTCAATCCCACAACTTTAGTCGCCGTCCTTGGTAAACCTTGGTTCACCAATCGTTACGTTTACTGGTGCCTTAGCGCTCTCCTACTTAGTTGGCCCTTGAGAGTAATCATAGAGTACAATACGCAATACGCCGACTATCAGGTAGACAGTTACGATATCAAAAGATTTTTAGGAAGAAGCGATAAGATTTATCGATGTTTTTAGGTGACTAAGCTATTCGGAGTGAACTATGATACTCCGATCGGTGCCGAGCCAATACGTACTTCCACTAGTCAATTGAGTCAACCAGGATCCTACATGTTGGCACCGAGTTACAGCGAAGCACTCCTCATGGAACCAGCAGCTCGACCTAGCACAGAAAATCGACAGATCGAAGCAGAGCCCGGAACAGAGTCCGAGATCGATATGGGAATAGTTCCTAGTTACTCGGAGGCATTGCTTTACGAACGAGCTGAACTTGGATCGAACGTAGCCGGAACTTTTCCATCGATTCAACAAGAAAGAAAGGATCTCAGGGTGGAGATCGAACCGACGTGCCAGTGTCTCTGTCACAAAATTTCCAACGACTTGGAGATCGTTCAGGAACAAAATCTGTCGGATCACGTGGAAGATCGACGCTCTACTTACGTAACTATGGATCCTACGTGTATCGCTAGCAGTTCAATGTGCCAGAACGATATCTCAAACGAGCTCGAACTTGTATCTTGTTCGTGCGGTCAGCAAGGTTCTTATACGTGTCCCAGTGTTTTGGACAAAAATAATCTCGGTGAGATTAATGTTAATAACGCTAGAACAATGGATAGGACCGACAAAGTTGTTCGTCCATCGCGAAGAGTGAAACGAGATATTTCCGAGCCGAACTTAAGATGGCGTTCAGAAGTAGGTCATGAAGGAGCATGTTCTTCCAAGATAAATTGTAGAAGTTTGGAGAATATTTTAGAAGAGGAAACGACTGATTCTCGAAATAATCTCTCGAAAGTCAAATTGGATGCACCTCGGGATACTTTCGAAACGGTGATCGATGAAGAAGTTTCGTCTGTAATAACGAACAAATCTATAGATAACAATGTGACTCGTGAGGCAAACAGTGCTGAATCGAAAGGTGCTATTCCAAAGAGATTTATAGAACAGGGCACATCGCGTTGCAGAGTGACCGTGAATCCAAGATCGGACGAAGTTCGTAGGCAGATACCAGTCTCGAGGACCTACTTCTGTCTGAAATCGATTCTCAAGCAAAACAAGCGTCGATACACTTTGATGACTACCGCACAGGAATTAGAGCACATCGAAGACTGGGAAACCGTAAGGTTGGACAGAAGTTTCGAGGAGCTTCGATATGATAGTTCGCATTTGGAACGTGGGAGAAGAAACAACGAGATTGGTGGATCTAACGAGGATAAGGTTCGCACGTGCTTGTCACGAGAGAACTTGAGTAATGCGTCGAGTTCACGAACGAAAGATAAAGGACACCTTCAGAATTCTATCTTCGGGAAAGAGAAATCATCACCTACGGAACAAAAATACGATTACTCAAGGTCAACTTTACGAATACCACTTTCTTTTTCATAACTTTCAAAAAATCAACCGAGACTTTTTTTTTATCATCAAATCTCTTCTATATTCGTCCTTTCTGATTTCTATTTCTGATGTTTTTATCTTTCACAGAACTCTCATCTTCGCTAGCCCGATCCAAGAAGTTTGTCCGGACGACCCGTTCGGTGGCAAGAACGTAGTACCAACGAGAAATCAAAGCTATCACGAGGAGACTTCTAACGTTCCTATGTTGGTTAAGCTTAGACGATCTTTTACCGAACGAGAAGGTATACATCGACGTCACAGAGACGTTCGTAAGATTCACAGGCGTCGTACTTTTGCTGTGGATGCCGATTATTCCTTCCCTTTGGTCGAACCTGAGAATTACGAGACGATGAATGGAAACATCTACGTGCCTGGTTATCGAAACGGCGTATCTTTCCCTCCTTACGACGGTTTCACGACAGATCGACGAACAACGTCGATAACACAACCGATCGTTTTAAAGAATGACTTTCGACCTTCGACCGAAGAAAGTCTCGTAGTCAAAGAACATTTTTCACCTGAAGATGACCATGAAAACGAAGCTAGTGGCTGGTCTGTCGAAAATAACTCTGTTTCACCTAACACACTGACGAGATCCTTAACAGAACGAAGAACCAATCCGAAGGAAGGTCGTAGTTCAAATTTACGAAGAAGCTTCACTGATAGAGTAGACTCGATGAATTACAGATCGATGAACGGTAGACGTACCAACCTTAACATGGAAACCTCGTTGTAACAAGTCGATACGATTAGCTCCTTTTGTACTATGCGCGCTCTGTTCATAAGCTATATATATGTACACACACACACATATATATAGTACGATTAAGGAGGAGGATGGGGCCTTCTTTAAACAGTAGAATATATAGTGACTAACGATTGTTCTTCAAGATCGTCGCGTTTTCTTCGAACGTTCGATTTTTAAGCAGAAATTACCATACAGATGCATGATAATATTTTGAGATGCTAAAGAAAAAGAATGAAAAAAAAAAAAGAAAAAAAAGAGAACAAAAACAAAAACCAAAACTTATTCCGTCTTTTTAACGTGCTAATTTTGGAGATAACGTTATACGCTTTCGATTCGCAATGCAATTAGGAATCTTATTGCTAGCTAGGAAGTGTCTTCGAATTCTGGGATAAAAATATTGACGAACTCGAGTAAAAATTTTTTTATATATAGACACAAATTCGTGGTACGCTGGTGCTGCTACTGCTGATGATGCTATAAAGCCAAATGTATCATCGTAAATAGCGCTATAAGTATGTAAGAGATGGTCATCGCATGTGCGTACGTTCCAATAGAGTGCTTTAAAACATAGCTAAGTATACAAACGTAAATTTGTCGAATGTCAATTATGCGCGCACAGTACCATAGTCATTGGCTTTATTGGCATTAAATTAGGAACAAAATGAATCGTGCATCATTGATGACATTAAGCACAATTAACGTAGTAGATTGATGACAATTACATTTAACTACCGTCCCACATCTTTGTTTATCGTTAGTACATATATGCGTAAAAAGGATCCCTTGAAAGTGTCCACTAACTTTTTTCATAATAACGTTTTCATTCTAAAGAAAAAATTATAATTTCGAAAGTCGTTTAAATACTTTTGTAAGGTACTGTATCTGTTATCCCATTTTAGATATCGATTATCGATAAAGTTAGTTCTTAAACACTTCACATCAAATTAACATCATAATCTCATCACCGTTATTTTCCCTGGTATATCCAATAAGAAATATATTGCATTAATATTCAACGTTTATGTATCCATGAGTACACTTTCAAGGGAAAATATCTTCCATTTGACATTTAAATATTCTCGATTAATTCCATATTCTGTTGTTGAAAGAATAAACGTTCGTAACAATTGATTGAATGCGTGACGGGGAAAATTTTCGAAACGACACCATTGCGATTTAATTTAACAAAGAATCTAATATACGCGAGTCGTAAAATAAATTATTTTTTCTATCAATATAAATGATATAATCATCGTTAAAACATGTAAATCGCCGATGATAAAAAAAGAATTGCCAAATTATTAAATACACGTTAGGGCAGTAACATATGAAACGAAAGAAAGTGTTTTACACAGTATTCATTCGATATTCTTGCCGAATATAATATTTTTAGCAAATGGCGTATAACTTCGCACGAATATTTTAGTACCGACGACGTTGAATGTCGATTTCTAAATAATCGTCCCTTTGTACATGGATACAAATATTTTCGGCAATATCGTGCGACCACGGTGACCCTTTCTCATAATGTTATTTATCCAATACAAACGATCTCCACCTAATTTGTAACTTATCGCCGACGTAAGATCTATTGCTCGTTATTAGAGGAGTATTTTTTACGTAAGTATAATGGATATAAACCATTTGAGTTATTCCATTTGTACAAGCGTATATACGATCACACAATGCTGGACAACGACCTTCTAAAACATTCGACGGTTCCGATTTTGTACAAACAAGCAAGAAAAAGATTCAAATCGGAATTGATAAGACGGTACAAATTTCGTTCGTTTTTCTCGAACGGACAATGCCATTTATAATTCCTAAATATTTTTATGTAAAAGACCAAACGTGCAAGTTTCCAAAATATTAACATCTAATAATATATATATATATATACATGCAGGGAGTTCAAAATAAAGAGTTTAGGACTTAGAAAATATATTTAACTCGTTAAACTTAGTATGCATTGTTTATTGAAAAAATTGTCAATTGCTAATTGTTTACTGAGCTTGAATGAGTACTATATATTTTCTAAGTCTACAACTTTTTTCTTTCAATATACCCTGTGTATATACGATTATAAATATATGTATAACGACGTCAAACTTACTAAAAAACAACAGCAAAAAACAAAATTAGTCTCCTGCACATATATAGTCTTCTACAACGCATATAAGGTGATGAGAGTTTGGGGTGTTATTTGTAAACGATTTTACGCGCGCGTATGTTTCAAATTATGCATTCTTATAAACGTTTGCAATTACAAAGCTTATACGTATGTGTATTTCCGGATATAATTAAATAAAACGCGCAGTTAATATTAACATAATTTTAGGCTTAAGCTAATCTATTTGCGACAAGCCAACAATTATTGTATAGGTATATATGTATATATCATATATATACTATATATACATTATCATCTGCATAAGTATTCGAAACATCTGTAATACAAAAATTTGACAGAAATTTTTTCTGTTTAGAAATATTTTAAATCGTTTTTGGAGAAGGAAAAAAATTTAGATATCGTGTAATTATTTCAAATAATTTGTAAGCACAACATAGTTCATTCGAATACTTAAGTACGATAATGTGTATACATACATATTTATAATGTTTAAAAATGTGATATGTAAACAATCCCGTATTAGTTTGGTGATACATAATTGAAAGAATGTAACGTCGCTTTTTAAATTGCGCACAATCATGGACGAAGTAGAAGATTATTCCCCGCCCGCCATAATTTTTAAGCAAAATCGATTTAAGTAATCATGAAATAAGAGGGAAATGTACATCTGGAAAAAATGTACATCTTTTTCTTTTTTCTTTCTTGTAAGAACGATGCAAATATAATATAAAAACAGGATAAAACGTACAAACATGTGCGTTTTTCCTTATTATGCCTTTCGAATTGCTTACATTAAAATTTTATTGATAAAATGCGAAAGGTGTCGAAGTCTACGATTCTATTAGTACCGTAATCAATTAATAACAAAACTCTATTTTTCTTATTGGCAATGAATACAAGTGATCTCATACATACATACATATACATCCATATACAAACATTTACATACATACGTACATACATACATACACATATACATATATGTCTGTATACGTACACTATGCATATAATAATACATGACTCGTCAAATAGTAGCAGATAAAGCTTGAATGTAAGAAATACACACGGCTAAGAACATAGAGGCAATATAGATTAGAATACGAGAAATAGAAATAGATATTGATTGGCATTCTTTTTGTAATATTTGATATTCGAAATCATACCGAATATCATACATATACGATTTTGTTTCATAATAAGGAAATTGATATTTAAGTCGACGATTAAAGAGAGAAAAAAAAATTGGGATAATTTTTGTTTGTTACAGCTTATTTAATAGCAGACAATCTAATAACGTGTTTAACTGACGAGCGGGGAAGTTTCATTATTTAAAGAAAAAACAAATATTGTATTACCCATGCCGTCTTAAAAAGTGCTCTTCTAATCGAAAAACTGTTTTAGAGCAATGCTGATACGTGATAAATAGAAAAACGTTAGGGTGCAGAGTATATAAGCGTGCTTTTTTTTTGAAAAATAATGCATCTGTAACTAACGTGATTCTGTCGCTATATAAAATAAAGTAGTATTATTATATATAATGTTATTAATGATATACAGTGAATTATACTGGTGTAAAAACAAACTATGGTTATAATATAATAAACGTTGACATATTTAAAAGTTATAGCTCTGAATCTGTTTTTTTAAGTATTACGAATTCAAGTACATATATGAATAAATAATAATGCACAAGCATGTTTTATATACTTATATTGTATTTTTCAAAAAAAAAAACATGCAATAATTTGCGTAAAGCCATAAAATGTAGTGCTAATTAAGCGTACCGGAATTATATTCTTCTTGATTATACAAGTAATATACGATCTATATGAACACCCACAGACGCACACACAGTCGCACGGAAATGTAATACATTTAGACTGTGCATTGTGAAACTCTTCTGATACTTTTATTCTTTGTTCGTAATTCAAAATCTTTTGAATGCAATTTTCATCAATAAGGTAACAAACATATTCATTGTTCTTGTGCTAATTTTTTTTTTTTTTTTTTTTTTTTTTGAATAAAAAGTGTCCTTATATAATTATACAATAAACATCTATATCAATAAACGTCTAATGCCTGCAGATTAATGCCTTTGAGCTAAAGATTTCTTTCTTTTTTTTTTTAATTTCTGAATAATATATAGAAATTTGGGATTTCAGGTAGCTGTAGAGGGGCCACCGAAACATAGAGAGGATAGATTTGAAATCCAAAATATTATTCTCAACATATCCAGAAAATATAAAAAACGGGGTTGAGTGGCAAAATTTACATATTATATCTGAATAATACATGCAGACAATACTAAATGTTTATTAATACAGATTTTTTTTTATAAGTTTTATTAACTTATCATAGTTCTCTTTTTTTATATTTCTTTTTTTCCATTCAACATCACTGATTAGCCTGTAATAGGCGGATACGAATATTAATTTTTATATATAATATATATGTGTGGTATATGCGTGTATAAATATATATATATATGTATATATATATATATACATACATACATACATATATATACATATATATATATTTTTTACTATATGTATATATATATGTATATTACTTTTGCATAGTGAACATCTTGTCTTATCTGAGAAAAGACAGGATATAGGACATTTTATTTAGTTGGACTAGCAATATCAGCAGGCGATTATGACGAGCCAGTGCACAACAAATATACACTCAATAAATTCTTAATTTAACAATTACAACTAATCCTTTGTAAATCCTGGTCTAGTGTAGTATACTCGATAGTAAAGTGTTTTACTTCGCCATAATGAATATGAATTGTCGAATTTCAGAAGATATACTCCCTGTAATCAAAGAATTAACAAGGAATTAATTTTGTTAGGTGAATAGACTATTATTAATAATACTTTATGATAGATCATTACATTTACCTGTCCAGGATACTGATGACTTCCAGCATATACTTCTTCTTGAGAATCTCTCCTATAGATCTTAATGATGAAAACATACCAATTTAATTATAAACATAGAAAGTTTGGAAATGGATAAAATGTTATAATATACTTACAGGTACTATTATACTTATAGGTGGTATGGTTGATTTATATTCAACTCTATTATTTTCGTTTATTCCTCCACTTTCTAAATCATCTTGAGTTTCGTATTCATCTTCTTCATCTTCATCATCTTCCGATTCGCTAATGTGAACAGATACTTGATCTGTATCTGATTTAGACCATTCGAAATAAACTCCAAATCCAATATCATAGCCATCGGTGGCAAATTCCCAGAACAAACACGAACCATCTTCATGCGTTGGTACCCTCACAGTAACAGTTTCTCCATGGCCAACCTTTATAACAGCATCACCTGCTTCCTTTCTAATTGTTTCTTTAAATTCCTCCACCCCTTTACGTGTCCACATTTCAGCAGGGGCAATTGGTGGCCAGTCTTCCTGTAACTCATCCGAATCTTCATCTTGTAAAAGCGCAGGTTCATTTTCTGTTATGGGTTCCTTTTCAGTATTTTTATTTGTGTTATCCAATTCACTTGATTCTTCTGTTTTTTGATGTTCTATGACCAATTGATTTTGATGTAATTGTTGCATATATTGATGATAATGCTGTTCTTGTAATTGTCTAATCAAAACAGCCTGTTGCTCTGGATTTCCAGGATATTGTTGTTCAGCGTATACTTTAAATTGATAATATGTTTGTCGATTGAGCGCATCTTGTATTTGTCTTTTTTGTAATTCCAATTTTAATCTTTCCTCTTCTTCTCTTTTTTTTGTTTCAGCTAATTCTGCCAATCTTTTTTCTTCTTCTATCTGTTTAATTTTTTCTTCTTGCTTCAAACGATTTTTTTCTTCTATATCTCTCTTTTGTGCTTCTACTACTGTCTTAAATAATGGACACAATTTATCTAGTAAAACTATAAATCCTTCCATTGCTTGTTCCTTAGATATATCTCCTAAATTTTGCCATGCCAGACGTCTATCTCTACCAATTACATCTAAAACTCCTAATGGTGGGGCATTTTCAGCAGTACATTTTCCATGCATTACTTGCTGTGTAAATGCAACCAACTTTAATTTATCCTCATACGAAAGGTGAACAGCTTTACCTTCTTTCTCTGAGAAGGAAATAATAAAATATTAATGAATACATTAAAGATTTACTTATAGAGATTTGCATGTGGGAAATAATAGAAAAATCGTTAATTTTATTGATTGGAATGCAATGAATTTTCTTATATCTTTTTCTTGAGTTCTTTTCTAATTATAAACAATGTAATAACAAAAAAAAAACAAGATAATGACAACGATGAGTTATCAAGTAGACTCGTATACCTTTATAGAAATTGAGTGCGATTTTATAGAGTTCCCGTGTTTCGAAACCCCATAGATGTGGTTCATAAATCTCTCCAGTTTTGGTATCATCATCGTTCTTGTTCGAATCACTTTCTAAAACACTTAATTTTTCAATATCTTTCTCTAGTACGGAAACAGTCTCATCGGTCGCCGCCATTTGTAACTCAATGACACGTCAATGAACAATGCTGCCATTACAATTCTAACCTCATTGAAAATATAATCGGGATTTTTACCATACGTGTTTTTGCTACGAGAATTTATCGATACACAAGTATAAATTACAATGATTTAATTATCAAAATTATAAAGAATATAAAGCGCAAAATACAATTTACAATGAAATATAATCATACGTATTATAAGTGGCGCATATTTAAAACCATACCAGATATATTATCGGCAAATGACGTACTATCTTATTTTTAACCAATTGCATTCATTTCACTAGATTAGCAGTTTTAACAAACACGAATGTTTTTTGAAGAAAATATAAATAATCGTTATTCCTTTTTAATTATCTTGTACGAAAAATTCGAGATATAACGAAAAACAATTTGAATAAAAGAAAACAGAATCAGTAAAAAGCGCACTTTATATGGACCGTAATGATTGGTTGAATATACGTGACGCTTCGTATATATTAGTAGACAATATTCTCGACAGAGGGCATTGGCGAGGAGTTGCGATAGTAGCTCCCTCGCAGAAATGTTTTCCTTTCCGAACACAGTTCAGTCTGGAGTGTCCAACGGAGTGGGGGTTGCGGATAGCGGAGAACGGACGCAGCGCAGACAAATGCGAGGGCCAGGCTGGCCATCAGGTAAAGGTCGTGTGGGAGTGGAAAGAAGTAGAACCAGCAGCAAAAAGCAGTGCGGAGTCGAATCGGAGCGTGCGCGCGCGTTAAATCGTACACTTTTCGGAGTACTCTCTCCTTCGACATGGCAGAAGCTTACCGTTACACGCGTGACCTTACTACAAACATCTTTCAACGATTTTTTCTCTTGGCGTGAAAAAAGTGCCTTCTCGTATGGTTAAGTGTTACAAGCGTTACACGGACGGTGGATGGAAGAGAGCATCATCGTTGATTTGGGATCGAGACCGAAGAGATTTTTCTCTGAAGGACGATCAGACCCAACGTAGTCGGTCTTGCAAGGTTAGGTGAGTTGTTTTTCTTTTTTTCCCCTTTTCTTTTTATTTCTATCGTTCCTTTTTTATCACTTTCTCTCTGAGATTCATTGTGAGATCGTGCGAGAGAGACAGAGAGAAAAAGAGATAGATAGATAGATAGAAAGGAGAGTCGGAATTATTTGCGACGAACGATAATTAAGTATTTATCTTTTTTAATTTTTCAAATCTAATCTCTTGTTTATTTTCGAATAGTTATAAGATTATAGATATGTTTATATCAGTCTTTCTTTATCTCTATCTTCCTCTCCCTTCCATCGTTTTTATCTATTCTACATATACTATATCTATTATCGCGTGTATGTCATTCTGAGAATAATTCGCACGTTTCGACATTGAGCGAAAGTGCTCTCGGAAAAATTATTTCTCGAGAAAATCAAATATTATTATCGAATCGAGAATAGATCAGACTCTTTATCGCATAATTTATTAAGCTTTCGCTCATTAAGATCTTTACCGATGTTAATGGAATATATTTGTATTAATATTCGCGAGTGTATAAATTGTAAACGGTCATTAATATACCAACCAATGCTACTTATCTTATTACGAGAAAATATTGAAAAAAAATTAATTATTGTCATATATGTATATTTTCAGTTTTCGCTTCTTAACGTTGCTTTTGCAATACGAATGAGTACGTAGGATCGATTAATCACTCTTTTAATTGAAATTACCTATTCGTTTATCTCTATATGACAGTGTCCCGATTTTGTTGGCATAACATGTCGACGAATTAAGGTCAGGTCTCTTCTTGCCGGATCTATGTAAACTCTATATATTAGTAAGAGTATCGCCAACGTCATTATCAGAATTTCATTGTGATCAACTAACTAACATTATATAACTTGAATTGTATTGTACCACATAACCTATATCATATATATATATATATATATATACACACACGTATATGTATATATGTACATATACGCACGTGTATAAGTACATAATACTGAGTATATTTGTATGTACATATACGTATGTGTGTGTATATATATATTTATATATGCTGTGTATACTTTATAATATGATACTAAGATACAATAATTTACTTAATACCAAGTCACACGTTACCTATATTGATATAAGATATTATATTAATTTGAATTATCGCATAATCATTGATAAATCCACTCAAAACTTGAAATATCAGGACAAGTAGTCAGATTCCTCGTTTAAATGAATTAAAAGTACGGATGTATTTAAAAAAACTTCCACGATTATTATATCCTCATAACGTTTGTTATAATAACGAGCGCACGGAGTGTATGTATCGCTCCGTTAAGCGCATCGTTAAAATCTTAATCTCTTGCGACTTTAGAAACAAAAATAAAAAAAAAAAAAAAGGAGAAAGAAAAGAAAATATAATGAAAAAATAAAACGAAACAGAGAAATAACGGACAGTAGTCGGCTCTGTTGTTTTCCGACTTCTCTAGATAATAATTATGCTAGAAGATAACCACTACTAATTTGTCATCCGTAGTAATTTTCTACGTAAATTGGCGACAGTTAAACGGAAATTGGTCGAGCGTGTTTTTTCATTTTCATCCAGAAATTCTCTATTTCTCTTTTTCTCTTTCTCTCTCTTTGCTCATGTTTTTTCATTTTATTTTTTTATCATCTTTCAATTCATTAAATAATACAATATTCATCTGCGAAGGGTATAACAAAAAATTAATTCTTGAAATTATAACTAACCAATGGAGACAGCATACAAGTGCTAATCCCCTGTTGATTCCACAAGAAGCCGTCTCGGTCAAAAATATCCTATTACGTGGTACTACGTTAGGCTAAGTTAGATGCTCAGTGGAAAAGAGAAAGACAGAAAGAGAGAAAGAGAGGAGAGAGAGAGAGAGAGAGAGAGAGAGAGAGAGAGAGAGAGAGACAAGAAGAAGAAGAGTTCACGTTAGAACTAGAATAACTTCGAATAGAAGTCTTTCAAGCGTTTCTGGCGGACTCTATGTCTGAATTATAAATCCCCACGAGGTCGTAAAACAAATGATTACTGGCGGATGTAACGCAATACTGTTGCGGCCGCGCAGCCTCCCTGGTCTCTCTCTTCGTCTCCCACTTCGTTAGATCGCTCACAAATCGTCTGGATATTCTCACGTTTGAACGATACCTATATATTAGTACGTTCGCGTGCCGAGTGTCGTGAGACGCGAAAAAAAAGAGGAAAAGAAAAAAAAAACAGATTCATAAAAAGAAATATATGTGTCTGGTTTGTGTGAAAATTTATACGAGATAAGTTTCGTAATTCATTAATCCGACATATTTTTTTATCAGAGACATCGTGAGAAACGATATCTTAGGATAATATATTATATAAGATACGAACGTACACATATAACTCATGGATATTTATTCGATTAAAATGTTACTATAATTTATTTGTCGATTTTACGAGTACACTCTTCGGTAAAAAAAAAGTAAGATTTTTATAAACATTATTTCAGGGATGAGCGTGAAAATGCGATAACTTTTGTGGGGCATCCGATACGAACATCATGATATGAAACTTATTTGTTTCATGATGGAATACCGTAAGTTCGAAGATTTAAGTTTATATTTGATATAGAATTTAAATTATTTTTATAATAAGATGATATTATACATTTCAATGTGATTGGTTCTACCTGAAGCATGAATGAATAATAATTTTTTGTTTTGCTTCCTCCTTCGTTTAACTTTTATCTAGCATTATTTATTTGATTTAATATTAAGGTAAAATTTAGATTGAAATGTCCTGTGTGCGTGCGTGTGTGCGTGTGTGTAGTATCAGTAGAGAAATATGCGCAGTAGTAATTTTTTCGAGAGATAATATGGTTTTTATTCGCATATGTATATACGTGATGAATCTTTCTCTCTCTTTCTCTCTTTTCTCTTTCCCCTTTTTTCTTTTCTTTTTTGTTTTAGTCAGAGTGTTTTGATAACGAATATTTTGTTTATTAGAGTGTGTATAGGATTTTATCGTTGGCAGGAATTTAATCTTAAGTAAAGTATACAATACACGCTTTTGTAAATTTATTGCAATATATCCGATAACGTGTAATACCATTCATGTTTTATCGTTTATAACTGAGCATGATTCATATGCCTAATTGTGGATTTTTCTTCTATGATTTATGTTTCGTAAAATCCAAAGATACATACATATATATATATATATATATATATAAATATATATATATATATATATATAAGAATCTTTTCTTAATAACGTATCTACTTATAATGCTTACATATATACTTTTATTGATTTATAACGTTTTTGAGATCTTTTTTGATAGCTTTTAATTCTTATGATTATTTGTTTATTTGATATTAATCATCTGTACTCTCTCATTGATTCGTTGACACTTTCGCCACATTAAATATTTTATAGATAGATATAGATATACGATTATATGTAAGTAGTTTAATTTTTTATAGTCTTAATTTTTTGCTTACGAAACATCGTTTACATATTATTAGAGTAATCAAGATTCGAAGCTAATTTACTGTCTTTTTTCTCTTGATTTATTTTCAGCGATTGGATATCGAGCTTTTGATTGTTCTCAAAGAACAATAGTTAATAGAATAGAATCCTTATGATCTAAAAGAGCATCTCGATTTGTGGATTCACCTCGACGTTATCCTTTTTCTTTCTTTTTTCCTTCTTTAAACAAGCGAGAAAACTCTTGTCGACTTTTACGATCGAAGAAAAGATGATGGAGGCAGGCACTTTCACCGTGTCACTCTCAACCAGAAATAAATGTCTTAACTCTAGACGTATCCATCAGCTTCCAATTTCAAAGCAGCCTCGTAGGAAGGTAGATCTTTGTCATCTTTCGGATTTTCTTCCTTCTTCGGTTGACTTGTTTCCGAATTTATAGTAGAACTGTCTTCGTTCATCGTCGACTCGTTCGTTGGAACCTCTGTGGTATCCTTTTTCTCGCTGGAAAATGGCAGACTTTGCGGATCGAAAATGAGACTCTCGTAAGCAGGAGGTGGGCCTGGTGTCAACGGACAAGGAAGAGCAGCTTGGGTTCCATCTTCCGGGTTCGTCATTGTTACTCGCTCCGGGCACTGGCACGTACAGGGAATTAACAAATTTTAAATGAGCTTAGAGTTCTGCCTTTGGCAAAAGTAAGTATTTCTAGAGAGGCTCTGCGTGTGACTTGGACATGGAAGAGCTTTCTGAAGAGAAGTTTGACGAAGAAGAAAAAAGAATGTTTTTATTTGTTTTCTTTCTTTCTTTCTTCTTTTTTTCTTTTATCTAAAGAATTCCATGAACGATGTATCTAATTCGAAACGTATATGTCGATTTATATCATTTTAAGTTTAATCACTTGAAATTTGAATGTAATAGATGCAATCAGTATATCTCTACATTTTATTTTTATTGTATCTCACGTTAGTTTGTTTTTTTGTTTTTAATTTTATATCCGTTAGATAATTATCAGAATCTCTCTAGAAGTAATTGGGTCGTATTTTAGATTTCACCGTGATATGAGAATCCATAGTGAATACTTCGAGACTATGAACATCGGGCTCGGGTCTCCAATAATGAGAATATTCCTGAGGTCGATACTTTTTCATATTTTTATGACAGCAATAACATATTACTATCAGTACCATGATCACTCCGCTAAGCATAGCTCTGAAAAACAGTTCACTTTATTAATCATTCATTCTCGATACAGCTATAATTCAAAACAATACTTACCCTCCGAGTAAAATGTTTACGTGACCATGCAAGTCAGTTTCGAAGTGACCGTTCTTCTCTGTACTACCACTGTTCGATGAAATATTGTATCCCAAAATATTCGAACGATCCGATTCGATCGACGTTTTGCTTTCGTCGCCACCGTTAACTATGTTGTTCGAGTGATTTTGGGCCATCTGCACCGCGGCCAACACAGCTAATCCTCTCATCGCTTTTCGTTTACATTTATTCAGTCTTCAAAATGTACGGTAAATTTTCTTTCGATAAATTTCGATTATACCATCACAATGACTAAACACTAAAGGCACGAATCAGACTTATCTTGACGCGATACTTTGACATACTTTCTTTTGAACCATTTCATTCCTTGCGATCTCACGATAATTTCTTCTTCGTATCTTCCAAAGTAAGAATCTTCGTTCGTCTTTCAAGTCCTCGTAAGTTATTGTCCACTGCAGTTCTCATCGGTTTCTTGGAGATATTTAACGTAGGACAATGAGAGAATCCACGAATCGTGATATCGTGGTTCGTCCTCTTCTTCGTCATCTTTTGATTTTAATAAAATATGATTTATTTTAGACTTCTCAGTACATCTGAAAATAACATTGAAAGTTTTAAAAATATACGAGTCTCTACCATGAATATAAAAGCGATTTTGAAAATATTTGAGATCTTTGTTTTTAACGGAATTGTCAAAAGTTTTGGCGGGTGAAAAACGATGTTATGTATATGAAAATGCGTCGTTTACATATTTAAAACGATGGAAATATTCGTTGTTCGCTGCAATGAAATATAGCGTCGATAAGTAATATCTGGTATAACGTGCCAAGTTTAGACTTTTTGATTTATAATATCTATATCCATGAAGGTGCTCGATGTAATCCGTCGCTTATTCCTATCACGTATATGTTGTAGATGCAGTACAAAGGCAGGATTTTGGATGAAGAAGTTCATTGATACGTCAAATACAGTAAGTTCGTAGATATATCGTTTACAATTCTCGAAACAAAATTTTTCTTCGTTAGCTTGATTAAATAAATTTATCGTTGCGATGTATTTGTTTTTATTCGAAATTCGTTCTCCCGGATAAAAATCGATTAAACGAAAATTCTCGTGCGTTATTCAAGATGAACGCTTGCTTCGTCCGCCAAAAGAATTATTTAAAACCTTTTTCGAACTCATGCGTAAAAATTCATTCGTGCGACGATCGAGTGTTAAAATACTTGTGGTCGAATGCCAAAAAAAACTAAATAATAGACGCTCACATTTTTAATTTCGACTACACACTTTCGTGTTATTTGCTCTGTCATCTTTGTTTTTCTTTTTTAGTTTTTTTAAATTTTTCTTTTTTTTTTTTTTAACAGGAAAGATACACCAATAAAATTTTATGCGTGTTTACAGGCTTATCTATCTTTTAAATATAGACAAGACGTATGAAAAGATACAGTTTTGTTGTATCCTAATAATTTACATACATGTAAATATTATCGCAATTTATTAGGATGTTAACAAATTCAAAATAATTTTTTTTGAATTTATTAAGCAATAACTTTGATTTACATACATATTATTTGCATGTTAAAACGTGTAGTTGACATATACGAATAGTTGATTACAACCTTCACCTTAGTACGATATTCGAAATAATCATTATCTTCTGGTAGTTGCAAGAGAAATTTATTGCGCTTTACACTTATCAGTGTATGCCATTGATTAATTATATTGATTAATTTACTTATGAAAAAAACAGCGATTTTATGCGAATGGAAAGAGACGTAACTCGAGCAATCGCACAATGATAACTGATAAATTCAGAGATAAATTCAGAGAGTAAAGAAAAATGGAACGCGGGAGAATTGTAACATCGGCAAATATCGGTCGATTAAAAAGGCCTCTTCGAGAATCGAATTTATCTACTACCGTCTACCACATTGACCTTGCTTTACATCGACGAGTTGGCTGACTCTTTTGTATAGTCATAGCATTCTATCAGCACGATTGCATAAAAATTTTGTGCAGTCTTACTTGATAGACGATAAGTGATATTTTTTGTTATTTAGAATGGACGTTGAAAATCGACATAGAAAACATGGTGAAAGCTGAAATTGAAATTGAAATTGCAATTGAACTCGTTGAAGAAACATTCGACATTTTTCCGATGAAAATTTTTCCGAGAAATTGCATCAATATTTTTACAATAAATTTATGTGAAACATCTGCTTTGTATCATTATCATCGTCATTATTTTTTCTTTTTTCTTTAAAGGATTGCAGTTCCACAGGTTCGTCATTAATTTCGAAAAAAAAAAAAAAGGAAAAGAAAGTCGCACGAGTGTGAATTGTCGGTGTTTAAAGCATTGTTCGACTTATCCAGACCCACTTTAACGTGCGATAGGCGCGAGAAAATTACAGAACCGTGGGGAGGACCTTTAGAAATCACGACTTCGCACTTCAACGTGGACGGGCAAAAGCACAATATAAAGCCTGATCGACGTATACCTACTTACAAACGTTTTACGAGAAGAATGCTGTTATCTTTCGTTGGAAAAAAATTCAGGGCGAAACTTACGCGAGAATTCAAGGGGGATGAGTAGACATGATCTATCATCATGATCTTTCAGAAAGTCGATGAATAGATTTTTAACATCTATCTTGTTTTTTCTTTTTTCTTTTTTTTTTATATATTTAAGTTCGATCAATTGATAAGATTAACTTCGATCAATTGATAGCATTGTATCTTAAGTACACTTTTGAAACTAATATACGAATTTGTTGTAATCTTCGTAAATGAATATCTTAAAAATATCAATATATAGATGATAATATATATAAATAATAAAACACAATTCTTATATTTCGAAAGAATATACTGTTTGGCTTAGCCAGGCAAATTTATTAAATAATAGACTCGTCGATATTATGAAAAGAAAGAAAAAGAAAAGAAAATTGCACCGAAATAAAAATATATACGATAGTTATAAAATAATTACACAAGTGAAGAAAAAGTCTAGTTGAACGATCGAAGCCGTGTACGATGGTAGCAGTAAGGATAATAGCGAATTGCGCGCACGCTCTTTTTCTCTTTGTTTCTCTCTCTCTTTCTTTCTTAGATTACGATTATACCGAGTAAGAAGGCGAAATTGTAAAGTAGTACGAGCATAAGACGTTGCGTGATGAATATTAGGAACGTAGAAAAGGACATAAATGAAAACGTTTACGTTACTTTTGAGAAATATGAAGGAAAATGGGAAAGTAAAAAAGAAAAAGAAACGAGAGAATATTCAGATGTAAATTCAGATCATTTATTATGTTTCTTTGACGATTTATTATCAAGAGAAAGAGAAAGAGAAAGAGAGAGAGAGAGAGAGAGAGAGAGAGAGAGAGAGAGAGAGAGAGAGAGAGAGAGAGAGAGTGGGAGGGGGAGAGATAGAAAAAGACAGTTTCCACGTGCTCGCGCTGTTGATAGAACTGCAGCATTCGAGATTTCTCTCATTGCGAAGATAGGCTCCACAGGTGTTCTCGATAACACAGTCTCTCGATACTACACAGTATTCTCGGTACGAAAGATACGATACTTAGGAATATTCAAATACGAGTTCTCGTTACGAACGTATGTCAGGATAAAGGAAGAAACGAAGTGTTCTCAAACGAAATCGATTTTCGTGCGTGAGTGTATGTGTTACTCGCAGACGTATATGTATATGTATATGTATATGTGTGTGTGTATGTATATGTAAAGAACAAGGCCTAAATCCATCGCAGGAGTATGGAAATTGGATCACACGAAAGTAGGCGCGTTCACTTACCCGCCAAGCCTGTTTGCATCCTGATAAAATCACTTCGATCGCATCACCAGCGTTGTCCTCGTCATCCGACCTCGTCGTTCTCGTCTTCGTTGGGTCTCGACATTAAACGATCACCCCTAATCACGAAGGTTCGTCGATACTTTCATCAAAAAATTCATCCTTTTTCAAACGAATTTTTGTTACTTTTATTCGTTTAATGCGACCAAGAGGGAAAGGTAAGAAAAAATTAAAAAAAAAATATATATATATATAAAACGCAAATTCAACTGTAACTCTTCTACTATATACGAGAATCGAAAATCAAAGATTATAATCTTTTCGTTGAATCGATCGATAAAATCGTTCACTTTTAGAAGCGAGTTTTCGAGAGATCAATCGATGTATTTCAAATCGAGTTTCTTGCGATCCAGAATAAAGAAGGGAAAGCTTTCGGAGGACCTTTTCTTTTCACCCCCTCTCGATCCGTTCTCAATACAGTTTCGTTCGAGACTAGTACCTAGCGAGTCGACCGTTCGTCGGACTCCCCGTTGCTTGGCTACGCCAGGACGGTTGCGGCGCCGCGACGCGTCGCGACGCACGCGATTTAGCTACACCCTCGTGCCTAGTATCTAGACGCTCCTAACGTCATCCAACGAAATCAACGAGTAATCGGTACCCTTTTTTCTTTTTTCTTTGATCTTTCTGAACGATCGATCAAGATTTAATCTCGAAATATACTTACGTACGTATTATTTTGGTAAAAATAGAATCGTTAAAGTTAAAAAAGTATTTAAGATAATGTTTCGATTAAAAAATAATTATTACTTTAAATTAATGTGGAATTATTGAACTCCTTGAAAGGGAACAGCATTGAGTTTACCACGTCTTTTATCGACTCGGTTCAACGGGGCACTCATTGTCAGTCGACGTCTATCGATCGATGATCTCGTTCCACTTTTAAGAAGCGCAAGCGGAGCTTCTAATCGTCATACCGAGGAATGCCGTGGTATAAGATTGTACATAGTGTATTTCTAGTCGTTAAAATGCTCTTTCTACGCCGTTCTCCGTTCATCAAGGCATACGTTTATAGGTATAATATAATTTTTATATATTTTTCTCTTGGAAAATAAAAATCTTCTAGTTTGTAGTCATATTAATATATATTAATCTTGTATTTATACAGGCACACATATATATGTATATTATAAAAAATAATCTATATATATATATAATATAGTTGCATAAAAAATTTCATCATCTCCTTATCTTCTTTTTTCTTTTCTTTTTTCCTTTTCTTTTCTTTTCTAGCATCGAAACCAATAACAGTGAGGTGCAGACGTAAGAGAGTTTAAAAGTGTTATATTTGATGATTTTATTAAATAAATAACGAGTAATGACTCTTAAAGGTCATACTGATCATTTCGATGACCCTTTTGTACATAACTCGATTGAAATAGGACACCCTGTATGATAGAAGCACGGAACGAAATTAACAGCAGTCCCATTGATTTTGTTTGCAGATTAGCGAGAATGGGGGGTAGCCTGCCGAGCGGATGGATGAGGAGGATTCTCCTCTTCCTCGTTTTGATAACCGGCGTACTTCTTATTGCCATGTACGCGCATGCACCGCCACTTGCCTCGTTGCAGCCCTTCACGACACGTCGGTGAGTTAAAACTCTAAATAGCCATGGTCGATATTACCCATTTGTAGTAGTAAGTACTTACATACATGTGTATGATATGTACTTAACACATGAAGAAGAGACAAGTTTAAATGTTGGAATGACAACGTTCAATGTCAATGCCGTATGTGAAAACGTCGATAGCTTTACATTCGCGATTACGAAAAGTTTGTCAAACGTTGATGATAAACATATAGAAGATCTGTAGATTATCTCATCGATACCAAGTCCCGTTTTATGACATTTACGAGCCTGTTAAAAGGTCGTAACTTCATCTTTAAGTTTTCCGATATGCCATCGAGAGAAGGAATGTCTCGTTTTAAAAAAAAGATTTAGATAAATGTAAAAGTCACTCGGGCATCTTCTTTTCCTTTCTCTTTTCTTTTTTTTTCTTTCTTTTTCTCGTTGGTGTTCCTAATCGTTATTATTTCGCTCTTTACTTTTAATTCTGTTTTTCTATTTCCTTTTTTCTTTCTTTCTTTCTTTTTCTTTTAAAGCCTGATATACGTACGTAGTTAAATGTAATCATTCATTTAGAATATCGCACGTTATTATACGCTTTTAACTTTTTTTACAATATTTATTTTTTGTTGCACTCGTATCTTAACATACACAGATTGGAAGAGTTCGAACAGGGCTTGGTAACCTTCTTGGTCGATAATGAGAGCACCAAAAATCCGGAGGATCGCCTATACAAGTACCTTGATGCACTAAGGAAAAAGAACTCTACCGGACGTGATGAACGGACGTACGATAAGAAAAAGATCTTTAAATCCCGGACTCCGTGTGCTTGCCGACTATCATGTTTTAAGTTGATTGTTTCGAGAAAAAAAGAATATGTTAAATGATACGCCGCTTCGCCTAATCTGATTTTTTAATCGTTAGACGAAACACGAGCTTTTCGTTTAACGAAGAAAAAATTGACAGAATCAACTTAAAACTATGTACAATACTTGCTAGTCAGTTCGTCTCGAAATTTTTAAAAGCTTGCGAAATTTCATTAAACCCAACGTTTAGCGTCCCATTTCCATAGAAGTGTTTTACGATATTTTTCCAAAACCAGTGTCACTCTCGCTTTTTAGTCTCAAAATTTATTATTTTGGAATAGAATTTCTTTTTAGCATAGCTTTTTGATTAGCTTTCTTTTTCTATTCTTCTTTGTTCTGTTTCTTTCTTCTTTAAGAAAGTACACACTCCAACCGACGTATACCTATCGCAAACATGTGTACATCGTTGCATAGACACGTTGCAACAATCATTTATCACGTACTTTCCTTATTTTTGTGTGGAGCTTTTTTAACTGCAATATTTTCGAGTGGTACAAAATTGCTAATCGTGTGTTATAGTATTTAATGGATACGATATTATCGTCGAAACATCTTGAAATCTAGTATTTTTTAAATATCGTTTTATTATCGTCACATCATTGTATTCCACAGGGTCTTTCAAAGTCCCTGGTCATGGACGTGCGTTGCTGGTCGTTGCGAAAGAAGGGCCGTGAGATCGTCAAGAATCTCTTTAGCAACTTGTACAGCTCTTTGCGGTGGTAATACTCGTCTCTTGTGGCCTAGACCTACAGGAAACATCATCCTTGGAGATGAAAGCGTTACTATGCATTTACAGCAGATCGAATTCGTGACAGTAAATACGAGCGATCGAGATGTAAAGACTTTGTTGGAATATGCCAAAGACGTTTTCTTAGGTAAAATATTTAAGCAAGCAACGTTTGATCTTTCTATAACGCGATCGCAAACGGGTCTTTTCCTTTTACAGGAAACGTAAGAAGTCTGATTCGAGTGGCAAACGTCAAAGGTAGATCAGGAATCGATAGTTTTCTGATATATTTAAGTGCTGGCAATTCACGTGGGACCAAATTAACCATTGACACGGACGAATCTTACACGCTCGAGCTTATTTTAAAGGGTAAGATTTTGGAAGCTCGTATAACGGGAAAAAGCTACTACGGTGTGCGTCACGGCCTCGAGACACTTGGGCAAATGATCTGGTGGGACGAGAGCGCCGAAAGGCAAGGTTCTCTACGTGTACTCTCTCGTGCTTCGATCGAGGACAAGCCAGTTTTTTCATATCGTGGTCTACTCGTCGACACAGGGAGACAATTCTTCGGGATCAACCAATTAAAGAGGCTGATCGACGGTATGGCTGCCTCGAAACTGAACACCTTTCATTGGCACCTAACGGATTCTCAGAGCTTCCCCTTTGACTCGGTACAGTTCCCGGAAATGGCGAGATGGGGCGCATACAGTGGCGATCAAGTTTACACACCGGATGACGTTAAAGACCTCGCTGATTACGCAAGAATTCGAGGAGTCAGGGTGCTCGTTGAGATCGACTCTCCCGCTCATGCTGGTGCTGGTTGGCAATGGGGTGGGTGGATCGATGTTTATTTCGAATTTTATTCTAATTTGGTAAAATAATGTTCGATTAAGTAGATTGAAATTGTTCGATAGGAACGGAACATGGGTATGGTGAACTAGCACTTTGCGTGGACCAACAACCTTGGACATCTTACTGCGGCGAACCAAACTGCGGTCAGCTAAATCCGATAAACGAGCACTCGTATAGGATACTAGAAGGTCTCTATAGGGAGTTGTTGGACCTGACCGAAGTACGAGATATCATTCACCTTGGGGGAGATGAGGTGAACCTCGATTGCTGGGCACAGTACGGAAATATAACCGCGGCGATGCAAGCACAAAATATGACCGATCATCATGCTATGTGGGCGGAATTCGAAACGAAAATGTTCCAACGATTGGTTAAGGCAAATCATGACGAAGTACCGAAGGCTGTCATTTTGTGGAGTTCTCCACTCACGAAGCGTCCATATATTACGACGTATTTTGATCCAAAGATACACGTCATCCAATCTTGGGGTGGTAGCAATTGGCTTGAAACCTCGGATCTTTTAGAAGATGGTTTTCGAGTGATATTGTCACACGTGGACGCTTGGTATTTGGATTGCGGATTTGGTAGATGGAGAGAAACCGGTGAAGCTGCATGTGGCGAGTATCGTACCTGGCAAACGGTTTACAATCATAGACCTTGGAAGGAGTATCCTCAGCAGCAGATGAATTTAATTCTCGGTGGTGAAGCTGCAATTTGGAGCGAGCAAATGGGTCAGGCGTCCTTGGGGCCACGAGTTTGGCCAAGAGCATCGGCTCTCGCCGAAAGATTATGGTAATTTAATAAATCTCGGATCTGGTTGTCACAAGCATTCATCAACTTCATATCTTTGTCGTGTTATCCTATTATTATTATTATTATCACTATCATCATCATCATCATCATCATCATCGTCATCGTCATCGTCATCGTCATCGTCATCGTCATCGTTATCGTCATCGTCATCGTCATCGTCATCGTCATCGTCATCGTCATCGTCATCTTCATCGTCGTCGTCGTCGTCATCGTCATCGTCGTCGTCATCGTCATCGTCGTCATTGTCGTCATCATTGTCGTCATCATCGTCGTCATCGTCATCGTCATTGTCATTGTCATTGTCATTGTCATTGTCATTGTCATTATCATTATCATTATCATTATCATCGTCATCATCATCGTCATCATCATCATTATCATCATCATTATCATCATTATCATCATCATTATCATCATCATCATTATTATTATTGTTATTATTATTATTCTAGGAGCGATTTACCAACCAATGGTTATTCCACCGACGAAGGTGTGTACACGAGGTTAGCAGCTCACGTTGAAGTGTTAACGAGTCGAGGCATCAAGACGGAAGCCATGTGGCCACAATGGTGCTCTCAGAATCCTGGCAAATGCCTCTGACCGATCGTCAGATGATTGAGAAGGAGCATTATTCTATTACATGGATCGTGGAGATCGATTGCGACGAGAGAACGCTAGAAAAACCAAAACGGACGGCCATCCCTCTCAACGGAACGTCGAAAAATGAAAGAAATTAGATTTGTCCGAGTAGGTCGCTATAATTTTTCAATAAGACATCGATCGAATCACATCGAAGTGATACTCGTGACTGCCATGAATACTCGTGTTGCTTGCGATATTGCTGCACGACGAGACGGAACGACGATCCGTGATAATAATGGCCTCTTAGAAAATAAGAACGAACAAACCTTGACGTTTTTTGAAAGATCAAGCAAGACAGAAGAACCCTTCTTCCGGTCGCGCGCGCACTCTTAACGGACCGGTACCTATCGATCGATTTCGAAGGAACGTCACGTTAATCAATAAAATTCTATGATTCCGTTATCTTTTCTGGATATTTTAAGGGGTTGGGAAACATACATATATGTTCGTATGTAGATCGAAAGTAAAAGATATATCTTAAAAATATAGGTAAACCGATTAATTTCAAAATTATCTATCGCACCCTAAACGAGATAATAGCGAATGGTTTTGTAAGATATATTTTTTCGATGGTTATCGTCTATGGTGAAAGTATTTTTTTTTCACAATACACCGAGTACAGGAAAAGAAGGAAAGATAATGTAGTTTCTTCGAATTAACGGATCGTTTAATTATAAGAAACAAATAGAAAGTACTATACAGTGCTGAAAAGAAATCTCGCGGGATGGCACAAGGGCGCAAGGGGGGTATACCCTGACGTTCCATCCTGGACCTTTGATATTTCTGTAATCCCTACAGTACATCTCGTTTAAGGAAGGACTTAAAATATGAAAAGATCTTTTAAGATGAACGTGAGATAAGCTTTGTGTGTACATAGTATCGCTGTATGTAAGTGTATAACGTGGTGTGCGATGTTACTGTATTAAGGTTTAGATTAATCATGCTGTGGTGTGGAGAGGAGCGAAAGGGCGAAGAGGGAAGAATTTACAAGAGACGTAACGTGACGAGACGAGACGTCTTTTTTTATATACACACCGGGTGTCTCCGTTTAATATTTTTTTTTCTGTTCGAAGTGCCTTTTAAACTGTTCAATCGTTCCGCGCATCGCGATCTCGTTATAGTGCGTGTGCGTGACGATCGCGTGTACGTTCCTACATTCTGATAAGGATAGGACCTAGAAAGATGACAGGAATGCGCACGTAATGTACGAACGATATAGTGCACACCGAACATTTATCTATCATAAGATTACTGGACTGAGGCATTGCAATGGCTATCTCGTTTTAATCTTGATTCTTTCTTATTTAGATTTAAAAATTTATATGAACGAAGAAATTTTAATAATATTTGCAAGTTTAAAACTCATTTGCGAAATGCAAAGATAAGCTTTGTGCTTCGTTATATTTATTCGTTGTTCGATCGTTAAACTCTTAGATTATTGATATCTACGAAGAATCAATTATATAAAGCGATCATAGCTCCGAGGGCCAGTTGAAATCTTTGGAAAAGGTACTTTCGTCCATTGACTTAAATTTATACGAAGTGCTCGTGTTAGCTTTGTTAGCCAAATCTCGATGAAATATATATATACCAAATGTCAAGCAATTATCCGTTGGTAAATCGAAAAACTGTATTTTTTAACTAATTGTTAGAATTCAGTTCGAGATACCGATGTAACAGAAATTGCTTGTATGTAGGTACTAGCGAACAAATTGATAATAACGTCGCTAATGTTTAGCGTGAAAATATATTGTGTTGATATCTTTTTACTAACGTTTTAAGATAAATGTTGAAAAGGAAAGATTCGATGCAGATTTACTTATAAAATAATAGCGAACATTACATTAAAAAAGACCATATTGATGACGAATACGTTGAGATTTTAGATTTTATCGTTTCAAGACAACTTTGCTGCATTATTAGAGACGCTCTATTTGCATTTGTCGGGGCCGGTGACAAGAAATCGAAACGTGATTTTTATTTTATGATGTAGTTAATTAATCAAACAATTCGAATTATTCCGACTAACGAACGTGGGACAAATAGAAATAAGAATGATTTTCCGCAGATGTTTCTTATCGTCCCTTTTATAAGCATAATCTAGGATTCTTATTGTTCGATGAACAAAATCATGACTGTTCTTATTGAAAATAAGATTCATTTTTACGATACATATTTAAAATATTAAACATAAACGAACGAAAAAGGCGATTCTTACGACCGGCCACCCCGTGTTCAGTTTCCCGAGTGAAATAATAACGAAACGAGAATAGCGTTGTAGTTTTTAAGTGTTTTTAGGAATGTATAGTATTCGCAAATGTTTAGTAGGAGAAAGGATTCGTGGTATGTTTTTATACCAGCACTTCTTCTTTCTCCCCATATTGCGATATCAATGGTGAATTTAACGTGCGAAAGTATATTATGAAATATCGTGTACAGATACGATCAGGGAAAGAGTCATACTCGTAAAAGAACGCAAAAAGGAGATAATAATAAGAACTAATTAATAAAAAAAAAAAAAAAAAAAACGAAAACAGGAGAAAAAAGAGAAAAGAAAAGAAAAGAAAAGAAAAGAAAAGAAAAGAAAAGAAAAGAAAAGAAATACGAAAGTACTGTACTTACTGTTACTTACTGACACTGATAACCGTAAGCGAAATACATAAGACGGGTCCTTGACTTTAGCCAATGAAATTATTCTCGATGATTTAGCTAAACGAGTAAAATATGTCGTTCGATGTTTTGCTACTCCGCCTCGTTATGGAATGAGAAGATTGGGAGAAGGATGGAGAGTGTTAGATGAAACTAGATACAGACACAAATAGTAATAGTTAATATATTATAAAGAAAAGAAATCACGCGTAATATTAATGGGACGTATTCCTGCGTTTATACGATTATTGGTTTTCAATGGCAAAAATGTGCATATACAGAACGGTCGTTCCAAGAAAGATATACTCTGTTACAAAATGCGAATAACAAATGTTTAACATAAACTGAATTTTAATACGAGCCTTTTGTAGATTGTAACTTTTATTCCCGTCCTATATATATGGAACCTGATTTAGTAATTAATTATGTTTGTATTTTAATAATTATCTTCTTTTTTTTTATTCTAATTAATTATGACAATTCGTATGTATGTAGTCCTAATTCGAATTGGTCTCTTAATTCGCTCTTTTATATTCTTACATGGTCGATAAATCAGTGAAAGATCATTCCTATTTTATCAAGAGTTGTCGGTAATTTTTAGAACTACTCGTTATACTGTTGGTAGGGTAGAAATTTCATACGAAAGTTCTGTCGATAAGATAGTAAATAATTAAAAATGAATTGTTACATTACGATGTAATAAATTCAATGATAACAATAAATTGTTATTCTCTTCTTTTATAAGATATATGATATTAATCAATAATAGTGTTTTCTCTATAAAATGTACGAGCACTTAAAAGATATTGAATATCCTGTAATATGACACATAATCAATATCAAAAATAATATACATTTAAAGGAAGTAATAGAAGCACAAGGCGAAAGGTTTGATCGATCGCTTGAAAATTGATTTATTTAAGTACTTTTCAAAATTACAAGTACTTATTCACTATCCATAAAAATTTCATTGTGCGATTGCTGTTATTTTGAAAGGCTTATGTTTGCGATGCAAGGGAACAACAATCACGTGTAAACGATGTGGAAGTTAATTGGATTAAAGTGCTTTTAGAAAACCACTTGGCAAACATACTCGTAAATACATACATGGACGCTATGTTGGTGGTTGACACGCGCGCGCACTTTCACAAAGGGATATCGAAATTGTCGAGCAGTTCAAACACTCGAAATCCGTGCAGCGTGATAGTTCGATCTGTCCTTTATCTTTACAAACATTGATTAAAATCATTGAAAGTTCATCAAGAAAAGAAAGAATAATAGATGACATGGATACTCCAAAGATTTATCAAATAAACATGTAGGTATTTTATTTATACTTGAAAACAACTCATATTATAGATATTATTTCGCATAATATTATTTTAGAATGGCGAAAGAAACGGAACGATTTTTGGCTGAACAAAAGAACATTTGCGAGCGATTCTTCAAAAATGGTGATTTTTGAAAAGTTTACATTTTGTGATATATATTTATATATATATATAAACTAAAAAGAAAATAAAAAATCGTGATGACAACTGTCAACAAAAATATTATACACGTGTAGGTAGTCAAAGTGAGGACGAGACAGGGATGAAAATCGATAAAGAAATTTTGCAATGTTCTCCGACCTTCGATGGATTGCTATGTTGGCCACGTACACTTGCTTCTCGCACAGCTACTCTCCCTTGTCCGAGATTAATTTTAGAAACGTCTTACGATTTATTTTTTTCTTCTTCGACACAACCTTTCAAAGAATCTACGGAAATATTGAACAACAAATCGAATATTTTGAAGGAATGGATCATTTCGTCCTTTAACACATCTGCGATAGCAAGCAAATGCCTTGCTAATGGTCAATGGTATATAAATGATGAAAGTACCGCTTGGAGTAATTATACTCTTTGTATATGTCCGAATAATCTAGATATAGAATATCTTTGGAATTGGAAAAATGTAAAATTGGAAAATATTTCTTTAGTGGGTGTAAGAATTTATATTTCTTTTATACAAATGTAGAATTGAACCATGTGAATGATTTTTAATTTTTGATTGTTATATATGTTTTTTTTCTTTTTTTCTTTTTTATTATATAGAAATGGTTACCGATAATTAAAACGGTGTCTCAAATCGGATATGCTTCGTCCTTTGCAACATTGCTCGTTGCTATGACCGTTTTCACCATACTCAGGTTTGTATATATTTTTTATAAAATTTTTAAATTAGAATTTTTAATCAGATAGAATGTCGTGTCTTTATCTGTGATAGAAAGCTTAGAAATCCGAGGAACAGACTCCACATGCATTTATTCACGTCGTTCATGATGAGAGCGTTTATGGCTCTCCTCAAGGAATGGGTCTTTATCGATGGTATAGGTTTGGCATGGGATATAATTTTACTTAACGATGATGGTGTTTTCATAAAAGAACGAAACGTAAGTATAATAAAACTGATCCAGATCTGTGTTTTTTTTTTTTTATTTTTTTTATTACAGAAATAATAATTACATACTTTGTTAATGGATTCTTAAACATAGACGTGGGCATGTAAAATTATTACAAGTATGTGGCAGTACTTCATTGTAGCTAATTATGCTTGGATACTCATGGAAGGACTTTATCTCCACAATTTAATATTCTTGGCACTTTGTACCGACACTACTGCGATTACTTCTTACATACTTTTAGGATGGGGTAAGGAATTTGTATTATGTATTAAAAAAATTATATATATATCTTTTTTATTTATTATCTATTATAAATTTTTGGTAGGATTACCAGGTTTGGTAGTTATACCTTGGATAATAATTCGTGCAACTGTCGAGGATACTCTTTGTTGGACCATTCATCATAATCCTTCCTTCTTTCTTATCGTGAGAATACCAATAGTGATATCCATCTTAGTACGTATGTTAAATAATAGTCAATTATAGAAATAGAATAATTTTTTTTTATTGAAGTATTATTTTTTTTGTTATATTATAGTTCAATTTTGGACTATTCGTTAATATCGTTCGAGTACTTCTTATAAAATTGAAGACGTCTGTACATTTGCAACATAAAAAAATGCAGTATAGGTGAGTTATCAATTATTATTATCAAGGAATTAAATTTGTATCAGTTGTTAAAAATGTAAATGTTTTACTGTGTTTTTGCTTAAATATATTTATACTCGACAATTTTAATTAAATAGAAGATGGGCAAAATCGACTCTGATTTTGGTGCCATTATTTGGTGCTCATTATACCCTTCTTTTGGGACTTTCTTATCAAAAGGATAATCATATTGAATTGGTATGGTTATTTTGCGATCAACTATTCGCATCTTTTCAGGTATTTATTATTTCGATAAGATTGTCTTTTACAAATTTAGATGAAAAGTAATCCACTTATATGATTGATTTTATCTTTATTTTCAGGGAGCGTTCGTAGCTTTGTTGTATTGTTTATTAAATGGTGAAGTAAGAGCAGAAGTTAGACGAGCGTGGAAGGCTCGACGTTCGAAAACGGATTCTCTTAGACCGATTCATTGTGATTTTTTAAAAACCTCGCAGAATCGAACGCGATGCGTTTTTCGTCGGCATGATTGCGATGAATTGAATTTTTCAGAAAGTACAACGAAACATTTATCTACTGTTTGAAAGTAATATACGTAACACTTTATTTACATATCTAAATCTAGTTATTATGCTGAATACATAGTAGAAAAATTACACGTATACAAAAAATCACGATTTTTAGTATAAACAAATTTATTTAAAAATGTGATATAAAGATACGTGTAACGTTGTAGAATGATTGTTCTTATTATTGTTGTTGTTTAAAGGCATCGATTAATTAGATCGATAGATTATCTTTGTAAAATTGTATACTTAATTTCTGTACCTATATACATATTTACGATTCAGCATGTATCTCACGTTTTTATTTATCTGCGTAATTTCTCCTTGATGAAGAAAAGTAAGAAAAATAAAAAAAGTGATTACCATTAGGAGAGTGATTAGAATAGATGAAAATTACGAAGCATGATTTGTAGATATACAAAAGCCTAAAGTGGAATAAAGGAAAAGGGGTTGTTTGTAGTCGCAAAGTAACGAAGTGTGAACTATCTCATGACACGGAATGAACTTGAAAAGGTGATGACGACTTCGGCACGTGTCATGAAAGCGTTCTCAATTTTTGATATAGGAAAAGGGTGCGTTAGGATGTGCACGTGTTTGTTCGATTCGACACGTGCCTTGACCAACCTCAGTAATTTTTAATTTCTTCTATGGACAAACCACAACACACGAATATGCAAATCGTTTAATGACATACTTTCGTCGTGTTTAAAATTTCTTTAAACATTCTGTTTTTTATACGTTTTTGATCAAATATTAAATAGAACAAAATGAGAAAAAAATGAAATAGTTGATTAATAAAATACATTGATTAGTGCTTGCATTAAATTTTTATTATTATTTAAACAAATACTGAAATTATTATTAAAAAAGTATAGATATCAGGCAAAAATGAGTCAGAGAATGGTAGGTAGAGGGAGAACGTATCTACGCAACGAGTATGGATTTCTCCGAAGGATCAGGTGGCCAACGTGGCACATCTGCGTCCATAGTAATAATACTGAGAATCTTCTCGTAAAACGACAGCTCCTCGAAAGCTCGATAAAAGGGATGCTGTTGTCATTCAACATAGTTCTTTTAGTACAACGATCACGATCGAAAATCATACTTCAATGTTGTTGCATAATATCTTTTATTAAAACTATCGATATCAGGAAATTCATCGATATTGTTTAAATCATTTAAACAAATTTTAAAGTGATATAATTATAAAGAAAATTTAAACAAAAATGAATGAGATTGAAATTTCAATCTGAGTGTTTTGCGCGATTGTTTCAATACAATCAAATAATTTTCTATTTGACGAGAAAATTTTGAATCATTATCGCAACTTTAAAAGTAGAATGGCGTACGGAACGAAAGAAGGCGTGTACTCTCGCTAGATTCTCGGGTTCCCATTGGAAACGAAGGGATGCTGCGTTATCCCGACGAATAGGAGAGAGTTCGAAGGTGGAAAGAGGGAGTACAGGGAGAGGCGTGGCTCGATAAGGAAAGGGGGGAGTTAAAGGTTGAAGAGAGAGAGGTAGACAGACAGACAAAGAGAGAGAGAGAGAGAGAGAGAGAGAGAGAGAGAGAGAGAGAGAGAGAGAGAGAGAGAGAGAGAGAGAGAGAGAGAGAGAGAGAGAGAGAGAGAGAGGAAGGGAGAGTCTGAATTGAGCATTTTCGACGACCGATAGTAGAGATTCTGGTCCAGCTAGCTTTGCTCAACTATCTTCAAGTAGTCTTCATCGAGTTCGTTCTACGAAAGGTTTCTCTTTTATTTGAGTTTAGTGTATTGTGTCTTTAAGATAACAAAGTGCTTGTTTTTCAAACAACGTATTGAAAGATTTTAGTGAAAGTGTCGTTCTAATCGAACTATAAGTTAGCTCAATTTCGTTCATTTACACAGGTGATTATCAATAATAAGGATTAGATGTTTTCATTAATTTATTTTATTTACAATTTACTTTTACGATTTTTAATCGGCGTTTATCACAAATCGCGGAGATTTCTGTTTCAATGAGGTTCTAATTATTCAAAGGATATCTATTCACACACAATCTTCTTTTTATTATCATTTAGTTACGATCGTTTACACCAATTTTGTGATTAAATGATTAGTATCATATGAAGAAATACATATTGAACGAGTGTTAACAAAGAAAATTTGTAACGAATGCGATGAATGTCGAATGTGAACTGATCGGTTTGAATAGATAGAAAAAAAAAAGTAAAGCTCAATCCGCACCGAATTTCGTGAATTATTGAAGAAAGATGCGAATAGTCGGACATACGAATTGGCTGTTTACCGCAAAAAAATCGACTCGAACGAGACGCGAGGGTTGTTTTTTGGTAAATAGTTAATGAAACCTTTGACCTTTTTTTCTGTCTTCTGCCCTTAACGTTAGATAAGACGAAAGAAAAAACCAGGAGAGAGGAAAACGTCGCACGTTTTTCGTCGCTCTGAATTATACAGTTTTGAGATCTTCGAAGACCAAACGAATCTCAATCGAATCTCGCAAAGGACCTTTCTTCCAAACGAATCTGGCAGTGAGAAATTTAAGATACCCTCGAGACTTCCTTTGCTCTTCTTTCTCCTCTACGATCGACTCTTCGCTTTTCCACACATTTATTCACCCCACAACGATTTTTCGGCAAATATTTGACGAACTCGTTCAGCCTGAGGTCTTCGCTAACATTCCAATATTCTATATTCGAATCCTTTCTTAGTTCTCTTTTGATGAGATTAGTAGATCAGTTATTTAATTACTGACCTACTAATTTCGGAAAATTCTTACTGAAAATTCTGACATTAATTAGTGATCAACATAATAGATAATTTCGATAGATTTTTCTAAAAGTTAAGATTTAAAGAAAGTTTGAAAAAATGAAAAATCTGGAGAAAACTTTCTCGATGTTCAGATTTCAATCGATGATGGAAAGAGGTGCGTTGCTACCGATCACCGACAGTTGCAAGCAAAATATTCAAGTACACAGAAGGTAAGAGCGTGTTAAAGGTGTCTTTTGGCTTTTTCATTTATTGCTTCATACTTGATTGAGAAAGAGAAAGAGAAAGAGAAAGAGAGAGAGAGAGAGAGAGAGAAAGGGAGATAATTCTCGAGTTCTAAACAGCAAGAATATCATAACGATTTTTCAAACTTTCGATCGGAGACAGAGAAAATTCTATGGCGAACGGTGGACATGGTGTCGTTGTCAATGGTGTGGGCGGTGGTGCTCCAGGTTCGGGAACCCTTTCACGGGAAGAAAGGCGCCGGCGTCGAAGAGCTACGCAGAAATATCGAACGGCACACGCGACGAGGTAAGGACTCCTTCTCTCTCTATTATTTCAATCTAATATTTTATTTACTCCAAATTTTTTATTACAATTATAAAATTATTTTCGAAGAAAAAGTCCGCTAATCGATTAAAAATTTGATTATTAACGAAGTTAGTCGGATTTAAAACTTATTATTTCTAAAATTATTTCTAATCATATCTATCAGATATGTGAAAGTTGTAATAATAAATATTTACACGTAATAATATACAATTACGAATGAAGAGATCTTTCACAAACGATTGGCAATCATTTCATAATTATAATCGCAGAGAAAGGGTCAGAGTTGAAGCTTTCAATTTGGCCTTCGCCGAGCTAAGGAAGTTACTACCGACTTTGCCACCGGACAAGAAACTTTCCAAGATAGAAATTCTACGACTTGCCATCTGTTATATCGCTTATCTCAATCATGTTCTCGAAGCGTAGGGACGATATAATATCTCAAGGACGTCTCAAATTAAATTCATTTTTCGATTCAATCAACTTCTCGTTTTCGATATTTTCACAAAGTTTGTTCATTGAAAGGATGACAAAAAAGGAAAAAAGGAAAAAAATGGCTTAGATAAAGGGTCAAGAGAATCAGGTCCCTGATAAAATTCGATTATTATATATAAATGATGGGGCTATGTGATAGTATTTCATCGAATTATCACATTCAATCGCTCAAAGCTATCCAGTTACGAGGATTAGCGTTCGACCAGAATCGGAAACTATTTCGGCTTTCCTACTCCCTCGGGATCATGCTCTCTTCTCCCTTTTTAGCCAGTCTCTAGTCGAGTAACGCTGTTGTCCCTTTTACGCAGTGCGAACCTTTCCCTACATCTGTTCTCTAACGTAAGTGAAAAGAAATAGGATTATCGTGGAAGGCAACTTCACGCATCGTCGGACATCCATTTCGTTTTCGATTTCCGAATACTTTCTATCGTTCGTCCTTTTTTTTTCGAATTCATTTAGAACCTGACGTAATCTATCGATCATTAATCAATTCTAATTAATTTCGATTCGATTCAATCCAATTATAATCAAATAAATAAAATTGAATATAAATATATTCGTGAATGTATCTGATTCGATCATAACAAATTGTACGACGGTTTAAAAACATTGGAAATTTCATAGGGATTATTAATTTATTTATTTTTTTGTTATTTAATTTGTAATATTCATGCGTTAGAGATTAGATTATATATATATATATATACATATATATATATATTTATATAAGTCTTGCGAAAGTGGGTAATTTGTACAAATAAATTAAGGCTTACCAATAGCATGTATAAAACGGTGCAATGCTATATATATATATATATATATATATATATATATATATATGCATGTAATATCTATTAATGAAATGAAAAAATATGCGCATTAATTGGCATTAAAAATAATAACGAGATATAACATCGTTGGTCCAACTGATAGAATAAAACGAGCTGCAATACAAAGAAAAAAAATCCCTTCATCCCGAGTTAGTTTACATTCGGCATCCCCTCATTGATCGTGAGACAATATAATCCTTATATATCGTTTTCTCGATAGAAGGAGGGACGCACAAGGAGGAGTTTTTAAAGTCATCTAGTTTATGTTTCGTAAATATTACAAGCATCGTAGATCCTTGCGATTACATGTTTTTGTTTGGAATATGCACCGTCATCGTTCTCCTTTATTGCGATTATTTGAACTAAAAGATTAAACAATAAGATAGGAATTTTATTAATATATGAAAATGTGATAACATTAATAAATACGAATAAAGTGTACCTTTAATATTGTTTTATATCCGTGTTGGTCACAGACACTTCTATAAGTTGACACATTATTATTTCTATAGTACCAAGTTCACTGAGTTGGAACATAACTTATCGAAGAAACTAGAACGCATTAGAATATTATCCTTCGAAGTCGCTTGACCGTCAACTCGGTTCGTGTCGTTATTACGAAGTATCATATTTCTTCATATACATAATTTAATTTATTAATTCTATTGTTAACATCGTCGATCTGATAATTCGATAATACAAGAGAATTAATTAAAAGAATTAGAAGACGCAAAGAGACCGAAAAAGGATATCTCGAAAATGGATAAAAGTTCATCGAAGACCTTGAAGCATATTTTACGACCCTATCAAATTCTAAGTTACATCCTTGGAATACGTCTTTTAAAATTTCCTTCTGGATGGACAAGTATCAAACTCAATGTGATTTATTCCACACTTCTTTTCGTGTTCCATATCCTTAGTTGGAAATATATATCGCCTAAACAACGAATGATGGAATTAAATAACTCTCAATTTTATTTTATGTTTTTCTTAAATAATCTCATAATTATTATTTCGATTTTCATAGGTTTACTTAAAGATCAGGTAAATCTTACGATTGTTCAGTATCATTTTTTTTAAAATAAGGTATAACTAATCATGCTTGTGAAATAATTTATAACAGTTATGGGAAAATTCAGTTAGAAGACTGGAAGAAATTGATAGAACTTTACAAGCACTTGGTTCAAATTCACAATTTCATAAGATTTATGTCAGAACGATAGTAGAATTGATATTCTCTGCAATTTTTTTCTTCTTTCTAATTTGTTTTGATGGAGTTTATCTCACAATTTCTATGGATTCCGAAATTGTAACAACAATTATGCTCCTATTGATCGTTATTATACATGTATACGGTGAAATCGTTTCATCTACGGTAGCTATGGATTTTTTGACAATGGTAAGGTATGTAATCAACGAATTTGTATGATCGCAGCTGATTCATAGTTTATTGAAATAATTTGAATTTTTGCGAATCGTAGGTGTGTTAAATCGGAAGTTGAACGAGCGAGTGATCTTCTAAGTGATATTAATGTTCTACCATCTACTTCTATCGCAGTGGAATTGATTAAATATAAACGAACTAAAAAGTCGTGTACAAAATTCATTAAAGTTCTACCATCGTCTCAAAGAATAAATTCACGTTTGAATGTTAGCAATCAGGAGATATTCAGAAGCAGACGATTGCTCCAAACTATTAGGTTTGTTAATTATTTGTTTCTTTGATAACAAATAAATAAATAAATAAATGAATTAATTACATAACTCATTATTATGGCGATTATCTTAGGCAGATTCATCTGGAACTATACAAAGTGTCGAAAAATCTCAATGATCTTTATGGTATTCAAGTGTTTATAATAATCTGTTTGTACTTCTTTTACAACACGTGCTTTTTTTATAGTACATACATTACCGTTAAAAAGTTTGAAAATACTCAAGACATTTTTCTTAAAGAATTGGGTTCAATCCCATATTTCTTCTTCAGTTCTATATGCAAAGTGATCTTTATTAATTATACTTGCGACGAGACAACGCAAAAGGTAAGTTTTTTGATAAGTACAATAATAATTGTGAAAATGATAAAACATTTTTTAGATGGAGAAAATCAATGAAATTATTTACACTTTTTATGCTGAAAATACAGATTACATAATACAAGAAGAGGTTCGTCTTATTTTTTTCATACTATTATAGATAATTTTGTGTAATCAATAATTTAACAAGATAGAAATCATTTTTTTTCGCAGTTGAAAATGTTTACTTTGCAAATGGCACATTGTCAATCAACGTATTCCACTTTTGGTTTATATTCATTCAATCGAAAGTATATATACTCGGTTAGTATAATAAATAAATAAAAATAAGCATTATCGTAAATTTTAACAATTCTATAAAACTCGTCGATTCTTTTTAGTGCCTTGGAGTGATGATGACATATTTGACTATTATGATACAAATGTCTTAGCTGGTGTTAAAAAAGTGGATAACAAATTTAAACATCATATAAAGGTTGGTCGCGTTTACAAGAAAAGGCTAGTCGTATTATCGATTTTCACAGAGGCATACTCAAAACACAGACCATATCTACTAAAGTGATTAATTTCTCATTAATCTTTATACTCTGATCTTACAATATTGCTTTTAATATAACATTTTTTGCAACGCGAATATAACAAAGTTTATCTATTATTCGCATAATCGAATAGTTAATGTGATTGATTATATATGATCATATAGATAATTTTTCCAATAGAATAAAATGAAACTAATATCGAAATGCATTTTGATCATTTATCATTATCACTTATCATAGCGACCTTGATAAACACGTGTAATGTATAATTCTTTCTATAGTTTTTAAAACATCCTTCTCAATATTATTATCATTATTCTTTTTATGTTAAGGATTCTTATTTTATTTTTATTTTATTAGGAATACAATAACAAAATATAATAGCAAAAGATATTGATATAATAATAAAAGATATTGATTATAATAATTTAGTTAGATTATAATATTGGACCCATAATTGGATTCATAGTTTCACTGTCTTAGACATCATTAGTAATTATTAAACATAGCGATAGCAATCAGCGAAATAGATAGTATTGAATTAATGGGTTTCACAGCGTCATATGTGGAAAACTCATATGCATTACCATAATATTCTTTAAAGACAGTTCATCGGCGATATTCTTCGTTGGAGTTTTATAAAATAAAAGAAGAAAACAGAGACAAGAGGAATAAAGACGTCGGTCTTCTCCAATTATTTTATCTATTATCCAAATAAAAGTGATTTTATTGTTGACGATTAGAGAAGACGATAAAGTTGCTATGAGAAATTTAATTGAGAGACTTTCAAAAAAAAAGATTTCAGAAAGTTAGAAGTATCTCTAACATTTATAAAATATCATCGAAAACTATGAACGATATTTTATGGCCAATTTATATTCTGAGCTATATCTTTGGATTGCATGATTTTGTATTTCCCCGAGGTAACTCAAGACCAGTACTTAGTTTACTTTATTCTACGTCACTTTGTATTCTGTATTTTGCCAGTTAGTTTTATTATGTGAGACAGTACTGTAACACAAAGATATATAAATTAGACGGAATTATATCTTATATTGCAATTATTATTAATTTTATGGTGATATTCGTGATACATATGATGGGATTATACCAGAGCGAGATGAGACCAAAAACTCTTTATGATGTATTAATACTAACGATTTTATTCTATAATATATATCAGTAATTTTCGTCAATAAATAGGCAATAAAATTATGTACTAAACATACAGACATCGAGATAAAAAAAAGAGGTTAATTTGTCTAAGAAATATTTTAAAGTTTATATGAGTTAATATTGTTTTTTTATAGGTAGAAATATTTTCTTTACAA
>NC_057686.1:4267007-4275476 GCF_014466175.1 Vespula pensylvanica
AAAGAGAATTACAGGAACTTTTAATATGTTTCGTTCGAAAGAGTTTCAACGTTCAGTGATGCCATTGATTATCGTTAATTCAATCGTTTGCACTGGTTTACTGGAATATTTCGCTAATTGGATCATTCGTACGATTGGTGTTGCTTATGTCGTTTCTTGTTTTGTTTCCTACAATATCTCATTTTATATGATGAAGGATATTTTGTATAATAGCAATGATCGAGAAAGAAGGGGATTGTTAAAAATACTTAGCAAATTTCAATTTTATAATAATGATTTTATCTATTTGATAGCAATTTTCAGTGGTTTAACGAGAAGAAAGGTAGAAATTTTTTGTATAGTTAATAAGAATTTCTTTAAATGATTACGGTATAATAAGATTGGTTGATTGATTTTTGCAGCGAATAAAATTCTTTATAGAACGAATGGAAATCTGTATACAAGGAATGGATGAAATGAAAGTTCCAGAAAATTATTTTTCACTTTTTCGATATCAGTGTATCGTAGGTGTATTTTTAACATTTCTAATAGCAAGTTTAATGATAGGTGAAGCCTTTTGGTTATCTGATACAAAATTATCGTTAGTCATGGATTATAGTTCGATATTAATGATGTATTACTTATATTTCTATCCTGTTATGATAATCGTAATAACAGACTTTACTTTCGTATTTTGGATCAGGCAAGTCAATCGTTTTATTTATCATACAATGTTTTTTACGAGTCAAAATTTATTAAACAATAACAATGATCTCAATATAGATATATAAAGATTAAATTTGTTCAATTGAATGTTGTACTCCAAAACATGCTGCCGACAACTATCGATTCTCCACAACATAAGAGAGTGCTCAGAATGAAGGATAACTGGGAAAATGATTCTGCGTTACCTACTCTTTATGGAACTTACAAGGCGAATGAATACCATCTGAAATTAAAAAAAGTCAAGTAAATTATTTACAATTAGTCTGAAACTGTTTATTACTCTTCTTCTATTTTTAGTAATTCTCTGTCATTTTTTTCATTGAAGACAAATCCATTTGGAATTGTTGAAATGTGCAAATATCTTAAATGAAGCTTATGGATTACAAATTCTTATATCCATATTTACATCCCTTTTATTTATTACTACATTGTTATATAATCTCTACGTTGTTTTAATGACAAGTAATTATTCCAATTGGATAATACAGTTCTACATGCATTTCTCTTGGATTTTTTATCAATGCATCAAGATTTTTGCAATGACGAACATATGTCAGACAACGATTACAGAAGTATGTCCTTTTTAACAATTTTTATTCTATTTTTTTTGTTTATCCATGTATCTGATATTTACAAAATGTACAATCTTTTCTAAATTTAAGAGATGTAAATATATAGTGATTTTTCTTATTTTTTTATATGCTGTGAACACTGGAGAGATTCTTTATGAATTGTACGAACCTTCGACCAGCAAAAAATTTCGTGAAGAAGTAGGAAATAATTTTTATCAATATTTGATATAGGAATGTATACAAAATATATTATATCTATAACTTTTTCTTTCAGATTCGTGATTTTATGTATCAATTAATTCAAAATCGTTTAATGTTTACCGTCTGCGGATTTTATGATTTAGATCATACTTTAATATATAACGTAAGTTAATTGACACATTTGATTAATTTTCTTTTTCATTTTATAAAGATTTGTTATATCTGTGTATGTTGTAGATGATTGGTTCGATTATTACTTATCTCGTCATATTTCTTCAAATTGGAGATAAGCCTAAATCATTGTTCAATAATGCTATTCATAATTCAACCTCAATGATGTAATGAATGAATTGGAATGTTTCATTTTTCGACAAATATATCATGTGTAAAGGACAATGCTTTATACAAAATCATATTATTTTTATATCGCACCTTTTCATTTTTTCTGTGAATCGATAAAAAGAAAAGTCGAAAGCCGAAGAGAAGATAGGAGTATAAGTAGAAATAATATCTAAGCATTCCACAATTTCCTATTTATTTTTATTCCATAAGAAGATAATACTTGTAAGTGGTTTTCATGGAATGATTACACGAAGACAGTGAATAATTCCTACTCCACTGAAGTTTCATTTCGAAATTCAGGAAAGAATGTTCTTCATTCTCTTCGTTTCGATGAACTTTGAGTGCAAAGTTTCTCTATCAGTGTGATTCAAATAATTAGTTTCTACGAAAAGAAGGAATAATACAAATGAAGTAGAATCTTTGAAGAAAATGTTGGAAATGTTTCTATTGGCGGAATATCGGCGTGGCATGAAACAGTTGATAATCATTAACTCCATTGTTTCCACTGGTCTAGAAGAATATTTTCATCAATTATATTAACACGATTGGTACAATTTATGCATGCTTCTTCATTATTTTTTATATTTAGATGATTTATTTAACTTCGTTTTTCCAATTTTTATGTAACAATAAACAACCACTCCTTATAAAATATTGTATAAATTATATATTTGTAATAGTTACGTATCTTATATCATCCCTATAATCGCTGGTGTTCTCAAAAGAAAGGTGAAGTTTTTTATTCTCGTAATTTATTCAATTTATTGGTATTTTTATATTACGACATTTTTTGTTATCTTTTGAAAAAGACAAAACGTTTCATGTTGCATATAGAAAGTTGTATTCGAATCATTAAACAAATAAATGTTCTGATGAATTTGTCGAAATGTTTGAAGCAACAGTGTTATGTAATGTCAGTTTTTGTTTTTTGTGTTAATAAATATGATAGCAATGATATACGAATCTTAATCTAATTCCAGGTAAATTACTGGATAACTTTTATCTCTATCGTTTTCTCATAATTAGACTATTCATTGTCAATTTTACTTTTATATACTGGATGAGGCAAGTAAATTGTTTCATATATTGCAAAATAGTTAATTATACTGTTTTTAATGGTTTGCATATTTTTTAAGCTATTTCATTATTAATGACGCTATAAGAAGTGAAAACATAATGAAAAATCTAATAATTTTTTTATTGTTCAGTGTATCGATATTACAACGGCATACGTGATTACCATGGTACTAGTTAACTATTCAATAAAAAGCGAATCATAAATCACTAAGATGGTCCTTTGTTTCGTCAATTTTCCAACTACACGCGTGTTATTATAAATAATTGCGAATAATTTTTTATGCAATAAAATGCTAAAGAAACATAAATGTTTTAATTCGTTAACTTCTCTAATAGTAATGATAGTTAAAGTCAATATTGATTCTCTTAATAAATAATTTCTTATTAATTTTAATTCGATGACGAGATAATGTGTATGTATGTCGATGAATAATATCCATCCAAAGATAAGGACAAAGAAGATATTTAACATGATGAAAGAGGTAGAGTGAATAGAACATTCGTAGTTTTTATTGCAAGTCATAACGATATCTATTATGAAAACACTTACGTATAATAAGAATAGAAATTGTTAATAAGAATTAGTATCGCTGGAAAACTTCAGCGAGGAGTAGCTTGAAAATAAGTACGGAAACTTGAAACTTTTATTTGGAGAAGAAAAGTGTAAATTGTAAAAAAGAGAATTACAGGAACTTTTAATATGTTTCGTTCGAAAGAGTTTCAACGTTCCGTCATGCCATTGATTATCATTAATTCAATCGTTTGCACTGGTCTACTAGAATACTTCGCTAATTGGATCATTCGTACCATTGGTTTTGTTTATGTCGTTTTTTGTTTTCTTTTCTACAATATTTCATTTTTTACGTTAAAGAGTATGTTTGGTAATTACATAGAAAGTCAAGGATCGGAATTGATAAAAATAATTATCATATGTCAATATTTTAATAACGATTTTATCTATTTGATAGTAATTTTCAATGGATTAACGAGAAGAAAGGTAGAAATTTTTCGATTTAAAATTTTGTAAAATTTAAAAATTTTTCGAGTTAATAGAAATTTCTTTACTAATAAAATTACCGTATTATTAAGATTGAGTGATTGACTTTTGCAGCTAATAAAATTATTCATAGAGCAAATGGAAATCTGTACGCGAAGAATGGACGAACTGAAAGTTCCGGAAAATTATTCTTCACTTTCTCGATATCAGTGCATCGTAGGTGTTTTTTTAAGCTTTCTAATATTAGGTTTATATTTGGGTGAAGTTCTCACATTGCATGAGACAGAATTCTATATAAACAATTACTTGATGTTAATGATCTATTGCGTATACTTCATTCCTCTCATCGTAATGATGATATCCGATTTTACTTTTTTGTTTTGGATCAGGTAAGTCAATCGTTTTATCTATTTTAGAACGAGTCATTATTTATTAAACAATAATGTATGATCTCCATATAGATATATAAAGATAAAGTTTGTTCAATTGAATGCTGTACTCCAAAGCATGCTGACAACAACTATCGATTCTCCACAACATAAGAGAGTGCTCAAAATGAAGGATAATTGGGAAGATGATTCTTCGTTATCTACTCATTACGGGACGTACAAAGCGTATGAAAACCTTGCGAAATTAAAAAGAGTCAAGTAAATCATTTACAATTGATCCGAAACTGTTTATGACTCTTCTCCGATTTTTAATAGTTTTGTATTATTTTTTTCGTTGAAGACAAATTCATTTGGAATTAATGAAATGTGCTAGTATTCTAAATGAGGCTTATGGATTACAAATGCTAATATCCATATTTTCATCCGTCACTTGTATCACTACTACATTTTACTATCTGTACTTTATTTTCTTGGAAAACAAATATTACAATTGGATAAAAGAGTTATACGTGCATTTCTATTATATTTTTTATTATGGAATCAAGGTTTTTGCATTAACGAATATATGTCAAACAACGATTACAGAAGTATGTCCTTTTTAACCATTTCTATTCTTTTTTTTTTTGTTTATTCATGTGTCTCATATTTACAAAATGTATAATCTTTTTTAAATTTAAGAGATATAAGTATATAGTGATTTTTCTTATTTTTTTTATATGCCGTAAACACTGGAGAGATTCTTTATGAATTATATGAACATTCGACCAGCAAAGAATTTCGTGAAGAAGTAGGAAATAATTTTTATCAATATTTGGTATAGAAATGTATACAAAATATATAAAATCTATAATTTTTTCTTTCAGATTCGTGACTTTATGTATCAATCAATTCAAAATCGTTTAAAGTTTACCGTCTGCGGATTTTATGATTTAGATCATACTTTAATATATAATGTAAGTTAATTGACACATTTGATTAATTTTCTTTTTCATTTTATAAGGATTTGTTATATCTGTGTATGTTGTAGATGATTGGTTCGATTATTACTTATCTCGTCATATTTCTTCAAATTGGAGATAAGCCTAAATCATTGTTCAATAATGCTATTCATAATTCAACCTCAATGATGTAATGAATGAATTGGAATGTTTCATTTTTCGACAAATATATCATGTGTAAAGGACAATGCTTTATACAAAATCATATTATTTTTATATCGCACCTTTTCATTTTTTCTGTGAATCGATAAAAAGAAAAGTCAAAAGCCGAAGAGAAGATAGGAGGATAAGTAGAAATAATATCTAAGCATTCCACAATTTCCTATTTATTTTTATTCCATAAGAAGATAATACTTGTAAATGGTTTTCATCGAATGATTGCATGAAGACAGAGAGTAATTCCCACTTCATCGTATACGAATATAGGTGAAATAAATATCAACTACGAATGTAATAAGATAAAATGCAAACAATGAGTTGTGAGATGTAATAAATTTCATTTCGAAGAACTTTGAGTACGAAGGTTCTCGATCAATGTGTTTGATATAATTAGTTTTTTCGAGATGATCGTAAGAAATCGAGTAAAGTTATTTTTAATTAAAGAATATTTTAAATATGTCTCTATCGAAGAAGTTTTGACGTAGTATCAAATCGTTGATAATGTTCAATTAGATTTTTTCCACTTGTCTAATAGAATATTTCAACGATTATAATATTAATATGATTAGTATAATTTGTGTTTGTTGCCTTATTACTTTTTACGTTTCGATGATGTATTTTTGACGACAAACAACTATTCCTTACAAATAACTCATTGGTTATACATTTGTAATGGCTATCTTTCTTATACCGTCCCCATTACTCCTGATGTTCCTAGAAGAAAGATGAATTCCTTCGTTCTTTTCTTTTATAAAATTTACCAAAATTTTCATCTTATGATATCTATTATTATATTTCACAAAGAATGAAACGCCTCACGTTAGAAGTAGAAACTTGTATTTGATTCATAGAACAATGAAATATTCAGATAAACTTGTGTAAATGTTTTTAACAATGTTAAGTAATGTTAGTATTTGTTTTTACATTAATGAATGTGATAGTAATTTATATTCGAACTTTACTATTATTTGGGATAGATATTACTGAACAATTTTTATTATCTTTTATCTATATCTTTATTGCATTATTATTCTGTTAATTATCAATTTTACTTTGTATTTTGGATGAGGCAAGTAAATTATTTTATATTTCACAAAATTTTTAGATATACTATTTTTAATGAGTTCTAAATTAAAAATAGGTATATAAAGATAAAATTTAGTCGTTTGAACGAATTATTAAAAAGCATTCTAACCACTGCTATCGATTCGTTGCAATGTAGTAGAGTCTTTTGAAAGGGGAATATTATGAACGAACCTGCATCAAATAATCAAATAGAAATATAAATCAGCTAGAAATATAAACGAAGCTTATGGTTTACATATTTTATTATTTACATCAATACCTTTTATTTTAATCATTATTTCATTTTATAATATATACAGTTTCTTTATGATTATGGACTACCGTGTAAACTGTTCCAATATTTTACTTTTTTAAGTTGGATGTCACAATCTGTTGTCAAGATCATTATAATAAGTCATGTATACGCACGAACTGTGATCGAGATATATTTCTTATGAATGTCTATTATATTTTTTTTTATGATAATAAATCTTTTTTCTTGAAATTGTAAAGTATGGCTGAAGGGAATAAGTATTGATGTTATATCTTATTTTTTTACATGCGACGAACCGGAGATATTTTTTGTGAATTATACGAAGCAGATGAGTTATTGATTTTTCGAAAAGACAAGGTACGATATTAAATGCATTTCAAATATTCCTCATTGACATATTGAAACGATCTCGGTAAACACATGCAACATGATCTTTTTTTAGATTTAGAAAATTTTGTTACTACTACTATCGTTTTATTTTCATGCGCAACTTGTTAGTTCATTTATGTTTTATATAGAATATAATATTAATGCAATTAATATAAAATAGAATAATAAAACGTATTAAACTTTTCTCGGATAGACTATATTACTTGTCCTTTTATATATATATACACTCGTACGTATTGCTATAAATTATTTAAGATAATGAGAGATATCAAAGAAATAAAGAGCGTTATCGACTTAATGAGTTTCACAGTGTCATCCTCGAGAAACTCATATACATTATCATTATTTCTGTTAAAGGCATTTCAGTGGAGATATCCTTCGTTCGTGTGTCATAAAATAAAGGTAGAAAATAGAGACAAGGACGTTGGTCGCTTTAAATTAATTTATCTTTTATCCAAACAAACGTGATTTGATTGTTGACGATTAAAAAAAAACGATACAGTTGCTATGAGAAATTTAATTGAGAGACTTAAAAAAAGAGAGAAGATTCGAAGTATTTCTAAAATTCACAAAATTGCATCGAAAAGTATGAGCGAGGTTTTGCGGCCAATTTATATTCTAAGCAATATTTTTGGATTACGTGTTTTCCTATTTCCCCGAAACCACTTGAAATCAATACTTAGTTTCATCTATTCCACGTCACTTTTTTGTCTGTATACTGCTGGTTGTTTTTATTATAATGAGTGGAAAAATGATATAAAGATATATAAATTAGACGGAATTATATCTAATGTTGTAATTGTCACTAATATTATGGTGATATTTGTGATATGTATGATGGGATTATATCAGAGTAAGGTGAGTTCAAAAATTCTTTATGATATATTAATTTTAAGGATTTCACTTTATAATATTTAATCAATAATTTTCATGAACCGAACGATACATAGGCACTGGAATTATGTACAAAAAGAATAAACGAGATTGACAAAACGCTTCAAGCGTTAGGTTCATCGACATCATTCAACTACATTTACAAAAGAACGATTATAGAAATAGGAATCATTATTATTTATTTGTGTCTCTTCGTAATAATAATTATCCACAATATGATTTTAACAGATCAACCGGTTTATGAAACTACCATAGTAAATTACTTGTCTTTACATATATATACTTATATGATTGAATTTTTACTGGTAATCGAATTTCTTACCGTGGTAAGGTATGTAATGATTTTAATTACCAATTTATTAGTATTATAAATGAGAAATTCATGAAATACGTAGATGCATCAAAT
>NC_057686.1:4275576-4278249 GCF_014466175.1 Vespula pensylvanica
TATTTGGAGAAGAAAAGTGTAAATTGTAAAAAAGAGAATTACAGGAACTTTTAAAATGTTTCTATCGAAGGAGTTTCATCGTTCCCTCATGCCATTGATTATCGTTAATTCAATCGTTTGCACTGGTCTATTAGAATACTTTGTTGATCGGACCATTCATATGATTGGTTTTGTTTATGCCCTTTCTTGTTTTGTTTTCTATAATATTTCATTTTTTACGTTAATAAATATGCTTGATAATTTCACTAAAAGTGATGAAACGAAGTTGTTAAAATTAATTAGCAAATTTCAATTTTGTAATAATGATTTTATCTATCTGATAGCAATTTTTAGCGGTTTTACGAGAAGAAAGGTAAAAATTTTTCGATTAATTAATAAGAATTTCTTTACTAATAAAATTACCGTATTATTAAGATTGACTTTTACAGCGAATAAAATTGTTCTTAGAACAAATGGAAATCTGTACACGAGGAATAGACGAACTGAAAGTTTCGAAAAATTATTCTTCACTTTCTCGATATCAGTGTATCGCAGGAATATTTTTAAGCTTTTTAATATTAGGTATATATATAGGTGAAGCTCTTTGGTTGTCTGATTTAAAATTATCGTCATACATAGACTATAGTTCGATATTAATGATGTATTACGTATACGTCTATCCTGTTATCATAATGATGATAACAGATTTTACTTTCGTGTTTTGGATCAGGCAAGTCAATCGTTTTATCGAGCATACAACGATTCAAAATTTAATAAACAATAACATGAGATTTCCGTATAGATATGTAAAGATAAAGTTTGTTCAGTTGAATGCTATACTCCAAAACATGCTGACAACGACTATCGATTCTCCACAACATAAGAGAATGCTCAGAACGAGGGATAATTGGGAAGATGATTCTTCGTTATCTACTTTTTATGGGATATACAAAGCGTATGAAAACTTTGCGAAATTAAAAAGAGTCAAGTAAATCATTGATTATTAGTTTGATACTGTTTATTTTTCTTCTTCGATTTTTAGTAAGTTTCTATTGTTTTTTTCATTGAAGACAAATCCATTTGGAATTGATGAAATGTGCCAGTATCCTAAATGAGGTTTATGAATTACAAATTCTTATATCCATATTTACATCTCTTTTATTTATTATTACATTGTTATACAATCTCTGCGTTGTTTTAATGACAAGTGACTATTACAATTGGATAATGCAGTTCTACATGCATTTCTCTTGGATTTTTTATCATTGCATTAAGATTTTTGCAATAACAAATATGTGTCAGAGAACGATTACAGAAGTATGTTCTATTTAACAATTCTTATTGTATTTTTTTTTGTTTATTCATGTATGTAATATTTAAAAAATGTACAATCTTTTTTAAATTTAAGAGATATAAGTGCGTATTGATTTTTCTTATTTTTTTTTTTATATGCTGTGAATACTGGAGAGATTCTTTATGAATTGTACGAACCTTCGACCAGCAGGAAATTTCGTGATCAAGTAGGAAATAATTTTCATCAATATTTGATATAGGAATATATACAATATATATGAAATCGATAACACTTTTTTTCAGATTTGTAGATTTATGTATCAATTAATCGAAAATCGTTTAACGTTTACCGTCTGCAGATTTTATGATTTAGATCATACTTTCATATATAGTGTAAGTCCACAATATACATTTGATTCATTTTCTTGTTTATTTAATAAAAATTTCTTATATTTGTGCATGTTGTAGGCGATCGGTTCGATTATGACTTACCTTTTCATATTTCTTCAAGTTGGAGATAAACCTAATGTATTCTTCAATAATACGATTTATAATTCAACGTCCATAATGTAATGAATAAATTGGAGTTTCTTTTTTTGAAAATATAACATGCGTTATAGAGAATGCTTTATACAATATTATATTATTTTTATATCAAACTTTTTATTTTTTCTGTGAATCGATAAGAAGAAAAATTGAAAAACCGAGGAGAGGATAGAAGGATAAGTAGAAATAATATCTTAATATTCCATAATCTCCTATTTATTTTTATGCCATAAGAAGGTAATATTATAAGTGGTTTTCATCAAATGATTGTATGAAAACAGAGTAATTCCCACTCCATCAAATGCGAACATAGGTCAGAAAAATATCAACTACGAATGTAATAATACATGATGCAAGGAATATGTCCTGATATGTATTGAGTTTCATTTCGAAATTTAGTAAAGGATTTTCTGCATTTGCTTCGTTTCAAAGAACTTTGAATTCGAAGGTTCTCTGTTAGTGCGCTTGAAATAGTTAGTTTCCACGAGAAGAAAGTATAATACAAAAAAATTTGAATCGTTGAAGAAAATTTTGGTGATGTTACTTACGTTGCAATTTCGACGTGACATCAAATCGTTGATAATAATCAACTCTATTTTTTCCACTGGTCTAGTGGAATATTTCATCGATTATAATATCAACACGATTGGTATAGTTTATGCATGCTTCTCTATCATTTTTTACATTTTGATGATCTATTTAGCTTTATCTTCCAAATTCTTACGTAACGACAAACAACCATTCCTTATACAAATATCGTATAAGTTGTACATTTGTAATAGCTATGTATCTTATATCGTCCCTATTATCGCTGGTGTTCTGAGAAGAAAGGTAATGTTCTTTATTCTGGTACTT
>NC_057686.1:4278349-4281814 GCF_014466175.1 Vespula pensylvanica
CATACCAGCGAAATTATTCACACATTTTATGGTAATAATACGGACATCGAGATAAAAAAAGAGGTTAATATCTCTAAGAAATATTGTTAAGTTTATATGAGTTAATATTGTTTTTTTATAGGTAGAAATATTTTCTTTACAAATGATGCAAGCTACTATTACATATTCCGCTTTCGGATTATATAATCTTAATTGCAAACACATTTGCTCGGTTGGTACAATTATTTGTATGTAATTACTCTGTAAAGAGAGGAAACATTCAATAATTTTTCTATTTTTCAGTGTATCGGCATTATAACGACATACATGGTTATAATAATACAAGTAACCGATTCAATAAAAAGCGGAGCATAAATCTTAGCGGTAGTCCTTTGTTTTGTCAATTTTACAAATTATGCGAGTGTTATTATAAAAAATTACGAGTTACTTCATATATCTAATAAAATTCTACAGAGAACTAAATGTAATAATTCATTAGCTTCATTAATAGTGATGACAGTAAAAATCAATATAGTTTCGTTTAATAAATAATTTCTTATTAATTTTGTCTTCATGGGGAGATAATGCATATGTATGTGGATGAATGATATCCATCAAAAGACAAGGACGAAGAAAATATTTAAGTTGATGAAAAAGATAGGGTGAGTAGGACAGTTATAGTTTTTATTGCAAGTCATAGTGATATCTATTGTGAAAACACTTAAGTATAATAAGGATAAATATTGCTGATAAGAATTAGTTTCGCTGAAAAACTCCAGCGAGGAGTAGCTTAAAAATAAGAACGGAAATTTTTAAATTTAATTTGGAGAAGATCAGCGTAAATATTAAAAAAGAGTATTAAGGGAACTTTTAAAATGTTTCGATCGAAGGAGTTTCAACATTCCCTCATGCCATTAATTATCGTTAATTCAATCGTTTGCACTGGCCTATTAGAATATTTTGTTCATCGGACCATTCATATGATTGGTTTCGCTTATGTCATTTTTTGTTTTGTTCTCTACAATATTTTATTTTTTACGTTTAAGAATATGTTTGGTAATTTGATTGACAGTCAAGGAACGGAATTGTTAAAATTAATTAGCAAATTTCAATTTTTTAATAATGATTTTGTCTATGTGATAGCAATTTTCAGTGGTTTTACGAGAAGAAAGGTAAAAATTTTCGACTAGTTGATAATAATTTCTTTATTAATGAAATTACCGTATTATTAAGATTGATTGATTGGTTTTTACAGCGAATAAAATTGTTCATAGAACGAATGGAAATGTGTACACGAGGAATGGATGAACTGAAAGTTCCGGAAAATTATTCTTCACTTTTCCGGTATCAATGTATCACAGATGTATTTTTAATCTTTCTAGTATCAGGTTTATATGTAAGTGAAGCTCTCTGGCTGTCTGACATAAAATTATTGTCAAAAATGGACTATAATGTGATAATAATGATCTGTTGCGTAACCTTCAATCCTGTCATCATAATGATAATTAGCGATTTTACTTTTGTATTTTGGATCAGGCAAGTCTATCGTTCTATCTGTTATACAACGAGTCAAAATTTACTAAACGATAACGTATGATCTCAATATAGATATATAAAGATCAAATTTGTTGAATTGAATGCTGTACTTCAAAGTATGCTGACAACAAGCAACGATTCTCCACAACATAAAAGAGTGCTCAGAATGAAGAATAATTGGGAAGATGATTCGTCGTTATCTACTCATTATGGGACATATAAAGCGTATGAAAACCTTGCGAAATTAAAAAAAGTCAAGTAAATCATTTAACATTTATCTGATACTTTTTATTACCCTTTTCCGATTTTTTGTAATTTTCTGTTTTTCATTGAAGACAAATCCACTTGGAATTGATGAAATGTGCCAGTATTGTAAATGAGGCTTATGGATTACAAATTCTTATATCCATATTTACATCCCTTTTATTTATCATTACAACGTTATATAATGCGTTCGTTACTTTAACAACAAACAATTATTACAATAGTATAATACAGTTCTACACGCATTCTTATTGGATATTTTATTGTTTCTTCAAAGTTTTTGCAATAACGAATATATGTCACACAACGATTACAGAAGTATGTTTTGTTTAAAAATCTTTATTCTATTTTTTTGTTTATTCATGTATCTAATATTAAAAAAATGTACAATCTTTTCTAAATTTAAGAGATGTAAATATATAGTGATTTTTCTTATTTTTTTATATGCTGTGAACACTGGAGAGATTCTTTATGAATTGTACGAACCTTCGACCTGCAAAAAATTTCGTGAAGAAGTAGGAAATAATTTTTATCAATATTTGATATAGGAATACATATAATATATATAAAATCTATAATTTTTTATTTCAGATTCGTGAGTTTATGTATCAATTAATCCAGAATCGTTTAAAGTTCACCGTTTGCGGATTTTATGATTTAGATCATACTTTAATATATAATGTAAGTTGTAAATACACATTTAATTCATTTTGTTTTTCATTTTATAGAAATTTATTATATTTGTTATAGGCGATCGGTTCAATTATTACTTATCTCGTCATACTTCTTCAAGTTGGAGATAAACCTAAAGCATACTTCAATAATGCGATTCATAATTCAACATCAACAATATAATGAATGAATTAGAATGTTTCTTTTTTTGACAAATATACAACGCACATAATGCTTTATACAATATTATATTTTTTTTGTATCATACCTTTTCATTTTTTCTGTGAATCGATAAAAAGAAAAATCGAAAACCTGAACAGAAAATAGAAGGGTAAATAGAAACAATATCTAAGTATTCCATAATTTTCTATTTATTTTTATGCGATAAGAAGGTAATACTTGTAAGTGGTTTTCATGGAATGATTGCACGAAGACAGAGAGTAATTTCCACTCCGTTGAATGCGAACATAGGTCAAACAAATATCACCTATGAATGTAATAAGATATAATGCAAGCAATGAGTTGTAAGATGTAGTGAGTTTCATTTCGAAATTCTGCAAAGAATGTTCTGCATTTTCTTCGTTTTAAAGAACTTTGAATACGAAAGTTCTTGATAAGTGTGTTTGAAATATTTTGGTTTCTACGAGAAGAAATTATAATACAAATAAATTTGACTCATTGAAGAAAACTTTGGATATGATTCTTACTTCGGAATTTCGACGTGGAATCAAACCTTTGGTAATAATTAATTCGATTGTTTCCACGGGTCTAGTAGAATATTTCATCAACTATAATATTAACAGGATCGGTATAGTTTATGCATGCTTCTCTATCATTTTTTATATTTCGATGATCTATTTAAATTCGGTTTTCAAATTTATATATGACGATAAAGAATCATTTCTTATACAAATATCGTCTTGGTTATATTTTTTTAATAGCTACGTATCTTTTATCGTTCCTATTATCGCTGGTGTTCTGAGAAGAAAGGTAATGTTCTTTATTCTGGTACTT
>NC_057686.1:4281914-4284621 GCF_014466175.1 Vespula pensylvanica
ATTTGATGCATCTACGTATTTCATGAATTTCTCATTTATAATACTAATAAATTGATAATTAAAATCATTACATACCTTACAACGGTAAGGAATTCGATTACCAGTAAAAATTCGACCATGTAACTATATATATGTAAGGACAAGTTATGTATAATGGGCCATTTATAATCCGGTTGATCTGTTAAATTCATACTATACATCATCATTATTACGAGAAGAAACAAATAAATAATGACGATCACTATATCCATAATAGTTCTTTTGTAAATGCAGTCGAATGATGTCGATGAGCCTAACGCTTGAAGCGTTTTGTCGACCTCGTTTATCCGTTTTATACATAATTTCATTGTCTATGTATCGTTCGGTTCATGAAAATTATTGATTAAATATTATAGAGTAAAATCCTTAATATTAATATATCATAAAGTGTTTTTGTACTCACCTTGCTCTGATATAATCCCATTATAAGTATCACAAATATCATCGTAAAATTAACAATAAGTATAACATAAGATATAGTTCGGTCTAATTTGTATACTTTAACGTCGTTTTTGCGTACTTTATAATAAAACCAACCGACAAAATACAGACAACAAAGTGACATAGAATAAAGGAAACTCAGTATTGGCCTTGAATGTCCTCGGGGAAATACGAAAACACGTAATCCAAATATATTGCTTAGAATATAAATTGGCCATAAAACGTCGTTCATACTTTTCGATGGAATTTCGTAAATTTTAGAAGTACTTCGAACTTTTTCTTTTTTTTTAAGTCTCCCAATTAAGTTTCTCATAACAACTGTGTCTCTAATCGTCAACATTTTTTTTGAATAATATATAAACTAATTTGAAAAGATCAACGTCTTTATCCGTCTTGTTTGTTTTCTTCTTTTATTTATTGAAACACGAATGAAGGATATCTCCGATGAGATGTCCTCGAAGAATATTATGATAATGCGTAGGAGTTTCTCGAGTATGATATTTTGAAACTCATTAAATCGATAACACTGTTCACTTCGTTGATCTATATCGTTATCTTGAATAATTCATAACCATCTAACCATTACTGATGATCTAGACATAACCGTCTAAGACAGTGAAATTACAAGGACAAGTATCACAATGTAACTAAAGAAAGATCAATATAGTTATTATTATATGTCTTATTGACTACATTATTATTTTTAATAAAATAAATTAATAAATATTTTAACAACACTCTAATATATTGAAAATGATTCCAAAATTTTTTGCATATATTGACTATGATTACACTTATTTTTATTTATTTACTACATGAATCGATGTTCAAATGAATATTTGCAGAGTGAACTTAATCAATTTAAAAAAATTATCAGTGATGTTGTAAAAAAATACCGAGAAAGTTCGATTGATTTGTATATATATATATATATATATATATATATATATATATATATATCGTTTTTTCATCAAAATGTTCATTCATTTTCATTGTTCATTTCATGTTCATTTCATGTTCAAAATTTCATCAAAATTGTTAATAATTTCATTGCCTTCAACAAATAAAAAATGATTTATATTACGTCCGATTATAATTGTAGCTATCGAAAAACTTATCTCCTCGATTGTCCGTTCAAAATAGAATGACAAAAAATCACTTCGAAAATAGCACTAAAAAACTAATAAACGAATGCAGCTAATTCATATATATAAATTTCCTTATTGTGTCCAAATTTTTCAAATACAAATGCTATAAAACAATACGCATGTTGGAGAAAAAGTATAACCAGGTTACTATAAATATTTAATGCTGTAAAAATTCTCCAACCCAGTATGTCGATTTAAACGAATCTGTATTCAAGAATGATCTCAATTTTCTGAATAATTATTAGTCGATAACGTTGAATTTTCAATTAACACTGGTCGCACTACATTCCCAACTTGAATAAGAATAATGAGGAAAGTGGTGACGGTACCAAGCACCTAACAATAATAAATTTTCGATAATTTTAATATAATGAAACTAATAATCGGTAATAATAGTAAACGTACATTACGCATTAATGTATAGCCCAGATCAAAGAAGCCATTAGTTGTAAAGATTAGTGGGTTTTGAATAACCTGTAAAATGAAGTCACGAATCTGGAAGTATAAATGTTATTCATCATTCAGATATTCATTTCCCATAAATTTACAATTGTCAAGTATTACCTCGGCACGAAATTCGTTACTCGTTGACGGTTCGAACAATTCGCAAAGAATATCTCCGGTGTTTGTCGCATGTAAAAAAAAAGAATAACATGTAACATCAAAATTTATTTCGTTCAGTGATTGGTTAAAATTTAGTGAAAAAGATTCATTATCATAAAAAAAAAAAATAATGAACATTCATAAGGAACATACCTCGGTCACAGTTCGTGCACATACATAACTTATTATCACGATCTTGATTGCACAGTGAAAAATCCAATAGAAAAAAGTAAAATTTAGATGCGCTTGTTCGCGATAGTCCATAGCCATAAAGAACAGGTACATATTGTAAGACGCAACAGTGATTAAAATTGTAGCCGATAATATAGAGAATAAAATGTGTAAGCCATAAGCATCATTTATATTCATAGCACACTTGATTAATTCTAAATGTATCTCCCTTCGATATGGAATGAAATATATGAAACATTAATACATCTCTATTATATATATATATATATATATATATATATATA
>NC_057686.1:4284721-4286789 GCF_014466175.1 Vespula pensylvanica
GGTTATCATGGTACAAGTAACCGATTCAATAAAAGGAGGATCATAAATTACTATGGGAGTCTTTCGTTTTGTTCATTGTAGAATCGATAGGAGTATTATTTGAAATAATTGAAATAATTGTACTTCTTGTTAGCTATAATTGCTATAATAGCTACAAATGTTAACTCTAATATAACATTTTGTCTAAGAAATAATCTTTTATTCATTTTCATTTGATAACGAAGTAATATGTGCCTCTTATCGAAAATACGAAGACGAGGATAATATTTGGCGAAATGGAAGAGTCGGATAAGTAGAAAATTGGTAGTTTTTTTTCGAAGCTAGCAATCTAATAATATATGTTACGAAAACATTGAATATAATAAGAATAGAAACTTGTAGTTAAAATTAATGTTGCTATAGAACTCCAGCAGTAGTCGTTTGAAAATGAAGAAGGAAAGTTTAACATTTATTTGGAAAGTGAAAAATTATATTTTCGAAACAGATGGCTCGTGTTTAATTATTCTACACTTATGTTACTTACGATAAGTAATATGATTTATATTTGATGATACGTCTGATCGCATCACTTGCCTAATCTAATCTTAACAACTATTATTGCTACTTCCCCGACTACAATTTGGTTTTTTCATCCTATAAAAGATTTATTTTGAAAAAAAAGAACATAGAAAAAATAGGGAAGTTTATTCGAGGAAAAGATAACATCCGCGCATTAAATAATTATCTATTTATTCATTTGTAGTGATGAGGTAATAACCAGTAAGAGGGTTCTATCGAACGATTGCACAATGGAAAAATATAGTTATCACTTATGCGATTGCAAATGTAGGTCAAAATAATATGCAATTAGATCTAACTAAGATAAAATGCAAGCAATGAATTGTGAGATGTAGTAAGTTTCATTTCGAAATTCAGCAAAGAATGTTCTGCACTTCCTTCACATTTGAAAGAACTTTAAGTACGAAGTTTCTCGATCAGTGTGTTCGAAATAATTAGTTTTTACGAGAAGAAGGAATAATACAAATAAAATTGATTCTTTGAAGACAATTTTGGAGATGTCTCTTACGGGGAAATTTCGATGTATCATTAAACCGTTGATAATAATGAATTCGATTTTTTCCACTGGTCTAATAGAATATTTTACCGATTTTAAAATTTACATAATGGGTATAATTTATGCTTGTTTCTCTATCATGTTTTACCTTTCGATAATGTATCTAAATTCGTTTTTCGAATACATTTATGAAGATGGACAACCATTTCTTATACAAATATCACTTCGGTTATACGTTTGTTGTGCTTACACGTCTTATATCGTCCCCATCATCGCTGGTGTTTTCAGAAGAAAAGTGAGATTTTTTGTTCTTATAATTTATTCAATTTATTTTTATTTTTATTTTACGGCATTTTTTGTTATCTTTTGCAGAAGACAAAGCAATTTACGTTGCAAATAGAAAGTTGTATTCAAATCATGGAACAACTAAATATTCCAATAAATCTGTCTAGATGTTTTTGGCAACAGTGTTATATAATGTTATTTTTTGTTTTCATGATAATATATGTAACAATATTTGATATTCGAACTTACATGTCATTGGAGTTTAATTACTGGAGAATTTTTATTTTCTTTTATCTCTACTATTATCCCTTTGTCCTATTGTCAATCTTCGATTTTAATTTTGTTTTCTGGGTAAGGTAAGTAAATTGTTTTATGTACAATAAGATTGTAAGATATACAATTTTTAATGAATTTAAAATTAAAAATAGGTATATAAAAATAAAATTTAGTCAATTAAATGACTTATTAAAAAGTATGTTAACGACTACTATCGATTCGCCACAACATAAAAGAATCATTCGAAGCAGAAATATTAAAAATAACGATCCTCTATTAAATAATATTCGTCGAACGTATAAATTGGACGATGACGCCATGAAGATAAAAAAAGCAAGGTAATTGTTATATGGTGAAATTGTACAAAATAGTTATATTAATATTTCATATATTGCATTTCATATCGAAGGGAGATACATTTGGAATTAATCAAGTGTGCTAGGAATATAAACG
>NC_057686.1:4286889-4290732 GCF_014466175.1 Vespula pensylvanica
ATATCGAAGGGAGATACATTTGGAATTAATCAAGTGTGCTAGGAATATAAACGATGTTTATGGCGTACATATTTTATTCTCTATATCAGCAGCTTTAATTTTAATAACTGTAACGTCTTACAATATGTATTGTTTTTTAATGACTATGAACAACAATGCACAAATGTATCGCATTTTTGTTTTTACGCATTGGATTGTTCACTTCACGATTAAGATCATGATAATAAGTCATGTATGTGCACGAACTATGATCGAGGTATATTTCTTATTAGTGTTTTTTATATATTTTTTCTTTATATGATAATGATTTTTTTTCGCAAATTTTAATCCATGGATGAACGAAATAGATATTAATGTTATATTTTATTTTTTTTATATGCGACGAATATTGGAGATATTCTTTGCGAATTGTACGAACCGTCAACCAGTAACGAATTTCGTGCCGAGGTAATACTTGATAATTATAAATTTATGGGAAATTAATATCTATCAATACAATTATGCTTCTAGATTCGAGACTTCACTTTACAAGTCATTCAAAATCCATTGATCTTTACAACTAATGGATTATTTAATCTAGACCATACGTTAATACGTAGCGTACGTTTAAAGCATATTTATTGTTACCGATTATTAGATTTATATTGAAATTATAGAAAACTAATGTTTATTATTTTCAGGTGATCGGTACCGTCGCAACTTATCTCGTTATTCTTATTCAAGTTAAGAATGTATCGCAACAAGTATTAATTGAAAATTCAACGATATGGACTAATAATTATACAGAAAATTAATTTCTGTAAACAAGAATAAGATTCATCTAAATCTACATACGGTGGTGCAAAATCTTTACAGTATTATATATTTATAGTATTCCGTTTAACTTCTTTTCCAACACGTGTACTGTTTTATAGCACTTGTATTTAAAAAGTGTGAATACAATAAGGAAATTTATATATAAGAATTGGCTGCATTCGTTTATTTCTTCTTCAGTACTATTTTCGAAGTGATTTTTTAACATTCTATTTTGGACTAAATAACTGAAAAGATAAATTTGTTGATAGTTGGAATTATAATCGAATTTAAAATATATCATTTTTTAGTTGGCGAAGGCAATGAAATTATTTACATTTTTTAGGGTGACAGCACGAAATATATCCAATTCAATAGGACCTTCTTATTATTTTTTCACTACATTATTGATAATTTTTTTAAATTGATCATTTAGCGAAATTGAAATTACTTGTTCGCAGTTGAAAATGTTCTCTCTACAAATATTTACTCGAACATCGATTAATGTAAAAATAAAAATAAGCGTAATCATAGCTATCAATATATCTATAAAATTGTAGAATCATTTTCAATACTTTGGAGTATCGTTAAAATATTAAATTTATTGCGATACAAATGTATTAGCTGGTATTAATGAAATAAATTAACACATCGATTAGAAAAAACTAGTCGTATTATCCATTTCTTAAAATGAGAACTTAAAGTAAGGCAATAAATGCATTTTAATTCTTTCTCATTAATCTATTACAGTAATCTTGGTAAACACGTGCAAAGTAATTTTTTCTATATATAAAAAGTTTCTTTATCAGTACTGTTATTGTTTTATTTTTATATTAAATCTTTTAATTTTGTTTTTATTTTATTAAAAATAATAATGTAGTTAATAAGATATATAATAATAAAAGATATTGAATTTTCTTCAGTTAGATTGTGATACTTGTCCTGTTATAGTTTCATCATTATTATGAATTACTCAAGATAATGAGAGACATTATTATTAATTATTCAAGGTAATGAGAGATATCAACGAAATAGAGAGTGTTTTCGACTCGATAAGTATCGCAGCGCCACAATTGAGAGACTCGCACGCATTAGCATAATATCCTTCGAAGACGTCTTATTGTAGTCATCTTCCTGTCTCACAAAAAAAAAAAAAAGAAAAGAAAACAAGTATAAAAAGGATAAAAACTGTGATATATCAAAATTTATTTATCTATCATACAAATAAGCGTGATTTGTGGTTGTCGATGATCGAGAAAACACGACGAAATAATCATGAGAAGTTTATTTGAGAGATTTAGAAAAAAAGAAAGTGTCCGACGTATTTCTAAAGTTGATAAAATAAAGTATGAGGGATCGAAAAATATGAATGATGTTTTGCGGCCGGTATATATCTTGAGTATTATCTTTGGATTACGGGTTTTGAGATTTCCTCGTGGTCGTTTAAGATCAATATTTAGTTTCATTTATTCGATATCACTATGCTGTCTATATCTTTCATGTCGTTTTTATTGGAAAGATAACAGAATTGATTTACACGGAACTATATTTCATATTACAACTATTATACATCATATAGTGATAATTGTGATACTTATAATGGGATTATATCGGACCGAGGTGAGTCTTAGAACTGTGTATGATATATTCATATTATCGATTTTTTAATAAAATTATTCACTGATTTTCATAAAATGAACAATACACAGGCATCGAAATTATGTGCTAAAAGGATAAACGAGATCGATAAAACGCTTCAAGCGTTAGGCTCATCGACATCTTTCAATAGTATTTACAATAGGACGATAATGGACATAAGGATAATTATCATTTATTTGTTCGTTTCCTTCATAGTGACGATTATAGGGCAGATTTTAAAAAATCAGTCGATTTTTAAATCGTTTAAAGTATATTTCATCACGTTTTTACATATATATAGTTTCATGATCGAATTTTTATTGGTGATTGAATTCCTTACATTTATAAGGTATGTAATGGGTTTATACATTCATTCATTTTTATTATAAACTGGATATCTTTGAAATACGTAGGTGCATCAAATCGGAATTTGAACGAGCAAATGAATTGCTTGGCGATGTTAGCGTGCTACCTATTTCTTCTATTGCTTCGGAATTATTTGAGCACAAAGAAGCTGGTGGTTCCTTTTCTATAGAACAATCTCTTCCCATCAATTCGGAAAAATTATTTATTGTTACACCGTTATTAAGACAAAGGCAAACACAATTGCAAATTTCAAGTCACAAAATAAATAGAAGTAGAATGTTGTTACGAACTATAAGGTAAGCCTAGCGAATACAGTATTATTTATAATATTCATGAAAATTTGATATTCATAGACAAATTCATCTGGAACTATGGAGAGCGTCGAAAAGTGTTAGTAATATGTATGGCATACAGATATCTCTAGAAATTGCAATGTGTGTTTTGCTTAACACATATGTGTTATATAATTTTTATATGAAGTTTATGGAAGAAATAAGTGATACTCAGGGATTGATTCTTCAACTTATTAGAACGCTCTTGTTGTGTTTACAACATTCAACTAAGATTTTCGCCGTTAATTATTTGTGTGACAAAACAACGAAAGAGGTATGTGAGAGCAGTGATCCGTCGTTCTATTTTATATTATGATTTCATGATTTTTCCAGGCTGCACAAACCAACGAAATTATTCACACATTTTATGGGCAAAATACGGATTTCGAGATACAAAAGGAGGTTAATATTTTTATGAAATATTTCGAAATTTCAATGAATTGATATCTTTTTCTATACAGGTGGAAATATTTTCTTTGCAAATGATGCAACGTCCTAACGTGTATTCTGCATTTGGTTTATATAATCTTAATTGTAAACACATTTGTTCGGTTGGTATGATTATTTATCCACAATCATATCATGAAAATGAAGGAAGGAATAATGAAAAATGTAATTTACTTATTTATTTTTTAGTGTATCGGCATCATAACAACGTACATGGTTATCATGGTACAAGTAACCGATTCAATAAAAGGAGGATCATAAATTACTA
>NC_057686.1:4290832-4322286 GCF_014466175.1 Vespula pensylvanica
GGTTATCATGGTACAAGTAACCGATTCAATAAAAGGAGGATCATAAATTACTATTGGATCCTCTGTACTATGGGAGTATATAAATTACTATGGGAGTCCTTTGTTTTGTTCATTGTAGTATCGATAAGAGTATTACTATAAAAACTTAGGAGTGATTTCTTATATGATATAAAATGGTAAATTGAAATAATTATACTTCTTGTTAGTTATAAATGCTGTAGTAGCTATAAATGTTAACTCCAATATAACTTTTTGCCTAAGAAATAATCTTTCATTGATTTTCATTTGATAACGAAGTTATGTGTGCCTTTCATCGAAAAAACGAAGACGAGGATAATATTAAGTAAAATGGAAGAGTCAGTTAAGTAGAAAATTGCTAGTAGTTTTCTTTGAAGCTAGCAATTTAATAATATGTGTTATAAAAATATTCGAATATAATAAGAATAGAAACTTGTAGTTAAAGTTAATGCTGCTATAAAATTCCAGTAAGTAGTCCCTTGAAAATGAAGAAGGAAACTTTAACATTTATTTTAAAAGTGAAAAATTATATTTTCGAAACGGGTCGGTCATGTTCAATTGCTCTCCCCTTATATCACTTACGACAAGTAATATGATTTACGTTGGATAATACATCTGATCGTATCCCTTGTCCAATGTAATCCTAACAAGTATTTTTGCTACTTCCCGGACCACCATCTGATTTTTTTTACGCTGTAAAAGTTGCACTTAAAAAAAAAAGGGAGAAAAGAAGAAACAGAGAAGTACAAGAAAAGATAACATCTGCGTATTGAATAATTTCTTATTTATTTCTATATGATAAGAAAGTAATACTTATAAGTGGGTTTCATCGAACGACCGCATCAAGGAAAAACATAGTTCTCTCTCATTTGAACGCGTATATAGGGCAAAACAATATTCAATAACTTCTTAATAAGATATAATGCAAGCAAAACGTTGTGAACCGTTGTAAGTGTCACATCAAAATTTAACGAAAAATATCCTGCGTTCGTGTTTTTTTTTATTAATATCAAATTATCATTCATTCTTTTCTTCTAATACTAAATTTTTATGTCATTGTGTTTGAAATAATTAATATTTTCGAAATAAATAAGAAATAAACGGAGAAGATAAATGAAACAGTTTTCTCTCCATTTTTGGAAATGTCTCTATCCGCTGAATTTCGACATAAAATCAAGCCATTGATAATAATGAATTCAATTTTTAATACTGGTCTGATGGAATATTTCGTCGATATTAAAATTAACACAATTGGTATTGTTTATGCTTGCTTCTCTATCTTTTTCTACGCTTTGATCGGCAATGTATTTACGTTTTTTTCGAAATGTAATGCAGAATCGTCTCTTATAAAAATAACGTATCGGTTATACTTTTATAACATCTATTTGTATCAGATTGGCAGCATTATTTTTGGAGTTTTCAGACGAAAAGTAAAGTTCTTCGTTCTTCTAATTTATTCAATTCATCACAAAGTTTATCTTATGACATTTTTTGTCATTATTGCAGAAGACGCGACGTTTCACATTGCAAATAGAAACCTGTATTCGAACTATGGATCAATTAAATATACCGATGAATTTACCTAAATACTTTCGGCAGCAGTATTATTATTCTGTGTTATATATAGTTTTCGTTGTAATATCTATGATAGTGATTGATTATAAATGGTTTATATCATTTGGGTCTAGTTACTGGAAAATATTAATTTTCTTTTATGTCATACGTTATCCCTTTATCGTATTATTAGTAGTCGACATTACTTTCGTATTCTGGATGAGGCAAGTAAATCATTTGATCTATCACAAACAAATTCAATATTTATATCAAATTTTACCAAACCATAAACTTATAATAGATATATACAGATAAAATTTAGTCAATTGAATGAAGTACTGAAAGGTATGCTCACAACTACTATCCATTCTCCGCAACATAAAAGAATCCTTCGTATGAGGAACGGGAAGAATAATTCTCCGTCATCTGATGTTCATCGAACGGATAAATCGAACAAAGACGTAATCAAGATAAAAAAAGTCAAGTAATTATTATAGAGTGCAATTCTATAAAATGATTATTTAAAATTTTTATATTTTTTATTTTTTGTCGAAGGGAAATACATCTGGAATTAATCAAGTGTGCTAGGAATATAAACGATGCTTATGGCTTACATATTTTATTTTCTATATCAACAGCTTTAATTTTAATCACTATTGTATCTTACAATTTATACTATTTCTTAATAATTACGGACTACCGTGAACAGCTATATCGTACTTTTACTTTTATACATTGGATTTTTTACTTTGCGATCAAGATCATTATAATATGTCATGTATGTGCAGGAACTATGAACCAGGTATATTCCTTATAAGTGTTTATTATATTTTTTTTCTCAAATTTCAAGCAAAGGCTGAATTAAATAAATATTGATGTTATATCTTATTTCTTTACATGCGACGGATACTGGAGACATCCTTTGTGAATTGTATGAACCATCAACTAGCAATGAATTTCGTGCTGAGGTAATTATCGATAAAAATAAATTTACTACAAAATTAATATCAATATTTTATGATGCTTTTAGATTCGTGATTTTACTGTACAATTTATTCAAAACCCACTGACGCTTACGTGCTGTGGCATTTTTGATCTAGACTATACGTTATTGCGTAGCGTACGTTCAAAGCATAATTTTTGCATCGATTTTTATATTTATATTAAAATTATAGAGAGCTAATGTTTATTATTTTCAGGTGATCGGTACTATCATAACTTACCTTGTTATTCTAATTCAAGTTGGGAATATACCACAATAAGTGTTGATTGAAAATTCAATGTTATTGATTAATAATTATGCAGAAAATCAAAATCATTGTTGGATGCAGATTCGTTTAAATTTATATACGATGTAAGAAATTCTTAGTAATCTTTATCGAATTAAGTATTTATATTAATCCGTTTATATTTCTTTTGCAACACGTGTACTGTTTTATAGCACTTGTATTTAAAAAGTGTGAATATAAGTTTCAAAGTGATTTTTTATTATTCCATTTTGGACGAGACAACTGAAGAGATAAGTTTTTCGATAAATGCAATTATAATTATACGTACAATAAATTATTTTTTAGACAGAACAAAAGTTAATGAATTTATTCATAGTAAAATAGGGGAATACAATATAATACGAGGTCCTTTAATTTTTGATTTAATTATCGATAATTTTTTGTAATTGATAATTTAGCAAAGAATAGATCATTTTTTCGAAGTTATTTCGATGTTCACTTTGCAAATTGCATATTTTCAGTTCATTATATTCCACTTTTGATCTATATTCATTCAATCTAAGTACATATATTGAATTAGTAAATAAATAAAAATAAATTTTATCATAAATGAAAACAATTCGATTCTTTTCAATGTGTTGGAGCGATGACATTTTTGAGTTCTATAATAGAAATATTGGAGCTGTTGTTAATAAAATGAATAATAAATTAATATTACATAAATATTAATCACGTAAATTAGAAAAGAATAGTCGTATTATTGATTTTCATAGAGGGAAACTCAAAATACAGACCAAATCTAGTAAAATGATTAATTTCTTGATAATCTCTAAATTTCTATCTTGCAATACTACTTTAATAAGTATTTTTATTTTATGTTAGTAATATAACAAGAAAAATAATGAAAAAGAATATTGAAATTTCTACAATTGGATTACAGCTAGATATTTATTTTTTTACTTTTCCACCCTCTTCGATATTGCTATGAATAACTTAAGATAATGATAGATATCAACAAGATGGATAGCGTTATTGATTCGGTGAGCTTTACAGTGGCACCGGAGGAACTGAAACGCATTACTACAATACCCTTCAAAGACATCTCACCGGATTCCACTTGTGTCTCACAAAATAAAAGAAGAAAACAGAGGGAAAAAGTATTAAAAACTTGAATCTTCGGAAATTAATTTATTTATTATATAGACAAATTTGATTTTTGAGAGAAAGATTTGATTGTCGACGATTAAAAAAGACAGAAATACTTATGAGAAATTTAATTCAGAGGTTTAGAAAAAAAGATGTTCGAAAAATCTTTAGAACCGATAAAATATCATCGAAAAGTATGAAAGATGTTTTACGGCCGATTTATATTCTAAGCAATATTTTCGGATTGCGTGTCTTCGAATTTCAAGGCCATTCAAAACCTATAATTAGTTTCCTTTATATGACGGTACTTTGCTGCTTACACTATGCTGGAACTTTTTATCGCGGACAATGGAATCATGACACTAGGATGTATAAATTAGACGGATCTATATCTTTTATTATAGCTATCATATATCATATAGTGATATTTATAATACTTATAATGGGATTATATCGAAGCGAGGTGAGTCCTAGAACTGTACGATATATTATGTATAATATACTAATATTAATGATTTTTTTTATAAAATTATTCAATGATTTTCTTGAAACTAACAATATGCAGGAATCTAAATTATGTGTTAAAAAGATAAACGAGATTGATAAAACGCTTCAAGCATTAGGCTCACCGACATCTTTCAGCAGTATTTACAAAAGAACTATAATGGACATAACGATCGTTATCGTTTATTTGTTCGTTTTTTTCACAATAATTATTTTAGAGCAGATTTTAACAAATCAACCGCTTTATAAATCATCCATTGTATATTTCTCAATATTTCTACATATGTATGGTTTCATGATCGAATTTTTATTGGTGATCGAATTCTATACAATTATAAGGTGAGTAATGGTTTTGATTATTAATCCGTTTTTATTGCAAAATTGAATATATTTCAAAAACTAGGTGTATCAAATGGGAATTTCAACAAGCAAACAAATTGCTTGAAGACAACAGCGTTCAATCTTCTGTTACTAAGGAATTAATTGAGCAGAGAAAATTTCATGGTTCTTTGTCTACTGAATCTCTCTTTGTTTGTTCAAACCAATTACTTAATCCATCGTCATTATGACAAACACAGTCACGATTGAAAACTGTTAGTCACAAAATAAATAGAACTAAAACGTTGTTACGAACAATTAGGTGAGTTTTGCGATTATTTATAATATATTTGAAATTATTTATAATATTTATAATATAAATAATTTATAATACACGTGATTATTATTTATAAAAATCATTTATAATGTATGTGAAAATTTGATCTTCTTAGACAGGTTCATCTGGAATTATACAGAGTGTCGAAAAGGTTTAGTAATATGTATGGCATACAGATATCTCTAGAAATAGGAATGTGTGTTATGCTTGAAACCTACGTGTTATATAGATTTTATGCAAAGTATCGTGAAAAAACATATGACATACACGAACTGACTTTGGAATTCATTCACGCAATTTTCTTATGTTTACAATATTCGATAAAGATCTTTATCATTAATTACATCTGTGATAAAACAAGGAAAGAGGTATGGAAGAACATTGATTCGTCATTCTATTTGATATAACGATATCACGATTTTTCTAGGCTGAACGTACCAACGAAATTATTTACACATTTAATGGAAAAAATGTGGATTGTGAGACACAAAAAGAGGTCGATATTTTCACAGAATAATTTAAAATTTATATGAATTAATATTTTTTTCTATATAGGTGGAAATATTTTCTTTACAAATGATGCAATGTCGTAACGCATATTCCGCTTACGGTTTATATAATTTTAATTGCAAACACATTTGTTCGGTTAGTATAATTATTCATGTACGTACAGTCACACTGTGAAAAAAGAAAAGAATAATGAAAAATCTAATAACTTTTGTATTCTTCAGTGTATCGGTGTAATAACGACATATATGGTTATCATGATCCAAGTAACCGATTCAATAAAAAAGGATGATAAATCACTGCAGTAGTCTTCACTATATAACTTCGCTCGATTAATTGTACAAATGATACAAGTGTAATTATAATAATTTACGAATCAATACCTATATGAAATAAAATGAAAAAAAAAAATATTTTGATATTTTTAGTATCTTTAATAACGATAAAATATAACGTCAATATAAAAGTTTTGCTTAAATAAATAATTTCTTATTGATTTTTACTTGATAACGAGATAATGCGTATGTATATTGATTAATGTTTTCCATCGAGAAACAAGGACGAAGAAGATATTTATCGCGATGAAAAAGGTTGGATGAGTAGAAAAGTAACGGTTTGTATCCCAAGCTAATAACATAATTCATAATAATATTTATTACGCAGAAACTAGAGTATAACAAGGGTATAAAAACTGGCAGAAAGAATTAGTATCATTCGAAAACTTCTACAAAGTGTCGTGACATATTCTAAAAAAAAGGAATTTCAAAATTTTTCTTGCAACTGAAAAAAGATATTTCCAATAAGAAAATTAAAAAACTCAAAATGTTCCAATCAAAAAAATTTCAACAATCTGTTATGCTATTGATTATCGCGAATTCGATTGTTTGTACTGGCTTATTAGAATATTTCGTTAATCGAACGATTCGTACGATTGGTTTAATTTATATTATTTGTTGTTCAGTTTATTATAGTATCTTATTCTATATATTTAAGGATGTATTAGATATTTTTAAGGGTGTTTATGGGACAGATGTGGTAGGAAAAATGTCCACAATTTCATTTTTTAGTAACGCCTTTTTCTACATCATAACAGTTTTCGATTGTTTAAAGAGAAGAAAGGTAAAATGTTTCCGCTTAATCGATAATTTTTTTCTTTAAATGTATTATTAAGTGATATATTATGTACAAGAAATATTCGAATAAATCGATAAATTGATTCGTTTTTCTAGCGATTGAAATTGTTCATAGAGCATTTGGAAATTTGTACACGAAAAATTGATGAACTAAATATATCGAGAACTCATTCTTCTTCTTTCCGATATCAGTGTTTCGCAGGCGTATTTTTAATTTTTCTTATATTCAACTTAATCGCTTGCGATATTTATTGGTTCTCCCATATCAGATTATCGATTGACTACAGTTTGATGTTCCAGTTCTGTTACTTCGATAGCTATCCTCTTATAGTAACATTAGTGATCGACTTTACTTTTGTCTTTTGGATTAGGCAAGTAATTCCCTTTATTTATTACGAAATAAATTAACATTTACGAAATCATAATGAGTGATCTTCAGCAGATATATAAAGATTAAATTTGCTCAATTGAATGCTATACTTCAAAGTATGCTGACAACAACTATCGATTCTCCACAACATAAGAGAGTGCTTCGAATGAAGGATAACTGGGAAAATGATTCTTCGTTATCTACTATTTATCGAATGTACAAAACGAATGAAAACCTTGTGAAATTAAAAAGAATCAAGTAAGTCATAGACAATAAATCCGAAACGGTTTTATTAGCAATAAAGTGTTCATTAGCAATAAAACCGTTGTTCTAAATTAAAGACAAATCCATTTGGAATTGATGAAATGTGCCAGAATCATAATGAAGGCTTATGGAGTACCAATTATTATGTCTATGACTATATCTATTACATTTACAATTATGCTTTTATACTGTCTATTCACTATTTTATTCATAAATGAATATCAAAATTGGAGAAAAGAATCTTTTCCTTTATATTATTTGATTGGTTTTTATGTCATCAAGATATTTATAATGAATAATATTTGCGAGACAACAATGGAGGAAGTATGATTTTTTAAATAATTTTTATTCTTTTCTTTTTTTGAACCACATATACAATATTTATAAAAATTACAATCTTTAATGATTGCGAAAGATGATAATAGAAGTAGATATTAACTTTTGTTATTTTTCTATATGCCGCGAATATTGAAGATATTCTTTGCGAATTGTACGAACCTTCGACCAGCAAGGAATTTCGTGATGAGGTGAAAAACAATGCGTGTCACTGTATAATATCGAATTACATATTAAACGTATCATTTTTTATTTCAGATATGTAATTTTATTTTTCAACTAACTCAAAATCGTTTAACGTTTACCGCTTGTGGTTTCTACGATCTAAATCATACATTTATATATAGTGTAAGTTGAAATGCAATTTTTGGATATCTTTTATCTTTCATTTTATAAGAATTTAATATTTCCGTACATGTTTCAGGTGATAGGTTGGATTACTACCTATCTCGTTATTTTTATTCAAGTTGGAGATAAACCTAAACTATTCAAAAATGTAAACAATAATTCAACGTTGTGATGTCTTAGGAAAATTTTGGAAAATGTCGAATCTTCAAAATTAGAGATTTCTAATTCAAGATTTATATGTCTTGATAAGATTTATATTTCCATTTTCATATTAGAAGGAAGTAAATTATTTTAGTTGTATAATTGTGATTTTGTGACTCTCATTGGAGCATAGCTCCTCTATTTTTTCTTTAGAATTTGAATTGCGAAAATAATTCGTCTTTTTAATATAGTAACGGATTATATTAGTAGTATACCTAATAGGATTATGTACGAAAAATAAACTTAAAATAGCTAATCATTTATATTATGCTTATTCGTAGTTTAATTTCATAACAATATAAATTAATGTCAGTAAAACATTCTGTTAAAAAAATAATTTCTTATTGATTTGCCTTTCAAAACCAAGTAATGTGTATAAATGCATTTCATTGAAATAACGAGCGCAAAAAAAAATATTTTACATGATGGAAGATGACTAGGAAAATGGCAGTTTTTATTCCTAATTGACAATGGAAGTTAAAATAATATCCATTATGAAAACACTCAAGTGTAATAAAAACTGAAAGACTTATAGTAAGAATTAGTATCATGTGGAAAGTCCAGCAAGTAGTCTCTTACAAATTACAATTAGAAAGGAAACTAAAAAATTATTCTTGGAATTGAAAAGCTGTGTTCAAAAAAAAAAAAATTAAAAACTTAAAAAATGTTCCAATCGAAAGATTTTCAACGTACCATTACGCCCTTGATTATCGCTAATTCTATCGTTTGCACTGGCCTATTAGAATATTTTGTTGATCGACCGATTCGGACAATTGGTTTTTTTTATGCCATTTCTTGTTCAATTTACTATAGTATTTTATTTTATACGTTTAAGGAAATGTTGGATGTTTCTGTGCGTGTTAAAACGACGAAAGTGGGAAGAATAGTCACCAAATTTCGGTTTATTAATAACGCCTTTGTTTATATCATAGCAATTTTTGTTGGTCTTTCGAAAAGAAAGGTAAATATTTTTCGATTAGTTAACAAATATTCCCTTTAAGTGGTTATTGTATTATTGAAACTGATATATTGAATGATAATAATTCAATAAAAAGTTTTATTTTTACAGCGGATAAAATTATTTATAGAACAATTGGAAACTTGTACACGAGAAATTGATGAATTGAATATACCGAGGAATTACTCCTCTTTCTTTCGATATCAATGTATCATAGGACTATTTATTATTTTTATGATATCAGGCTTAATTATTGATAATCTGTATTGGTACGCCAATATCAATTTACCGTTCAACTATATTTTAACGATACAGTACTATTATTTTGACAATTATCCTTATATCGTAACAATGGTCATCGACTTTACTTTTGTCTTTTGGATTAGGTAAATCAATTCTTTTATTTATTATAAAGACGTCATTATTTACTAAATCCTAATAAGTGATTTTAAGTAGATATATAAAGATCAAATTTGGTCAATTGAATGCTGTACTTCAAAATATGCTGACAACGACTATCGATTTTCCACAACATAAGAGAGTGCTTCGAATGAAAGATAACTGGGAAGATGATTCTTTGTTATCTACTATTTATCATATGTACAAAGGAAATGAAAACCTTGTGAAATTAAAAAGAATCAAGTAAGTCAGTAATAATTGATCCGAATCGAATTATTATTTTTCTTCGATAAAGAATTTGCTTTTATCTTTTTGATTGAAGGAGAATCCATTTGGAATTGATGAAGTGTGCCAGAATTACAAACGAAGCTTATGAAATAAGAATTGTTACATCAATATCTTCATGCGTCGTATTTATTATTACATTTTTATACAGTCTATATTCTATTTCAATTTCAAACAACTACGATAATTGGATGAATGAGTTCTGTTCGCATTTCTATTGGATTTTTTATTTTGCCATCAAGATTTTTGCAATAAACAACATATGCGAGACAACAATGGCGGAAGTATGATTCTTTTTAACAATTTTTTTTTTAGAACCATATATATGATATTTATGAAAGTTACAATCTTTAACGGTTACAAAAGATATTAGTAGAAGTAGATATTGATTTTCTTTATTTTTCTATATGCTGCGAACACTGGAGACATTCTTTGCGAATTATACGAACCTTCGACCAGCGAGAAATTTCGTAACGAGGTAAGAAATAACGCGTTTCACTGTGTAATATCGAGTTACATATTAAATATATTATTTTTTATTTCAGATTCGTGATTTTACGTTTCAACTAATCCAAAATCGTTTGACATTTACCGCTTATGGATTTTACGATCTGGATCATACATTTATATGCAGTGTAAGTTAAAAATGTTATCTTTGAGGTATTTTTTATCTTTCATTTTATTAGAATTTAATATTTCATGCATGCTTTAGGCGATCGGCTCGATTACTACCTATCTCGTTATTCTTATTCAATTAGATGAACCTAAAATATTCTTTAACGATACGAATTATAATTCAACATCAAGAATATAACGAATGAATTAAAACGTTTCTTCGAGAAATGTATCACACGTAATGGACAATTCTTTATATAGTACAATATTTCGTTTTACATCACGCTTTTTCATTTTTTCTGCGCTAATAAAAAAAAAAAAATGGAATAAAAAAAATAAAGAGTCGATCAGGAAAACATAACATTTGCGAGTTGGACAGTTTTTTATTAATTTCTATATGGTAATGTGTTAATAGTTATGAGTAAGGTTCATCGATCGATTATATAAAAGAAAAGGAAAGTTTCCACGTCTCTGAAGGTAGGTCAGAATATTCGATGAAGGCTTAATAAAATATAATGCAAACAAGGAGTTTTGCTCAGTCGTAGTGTCATTTCCAAACTCCACAAAGAATATTCTACAATACTTTCTTTCCTACTAACGTTGAATATCAAGTTCTTCGATCAGTGTATTTGAAATAATTAAGTTCTTCGAGAGAATAGGAACAAAATAAATAAAGTTATTTTCTTGAAGTATATCTTAAAAATGTCTTCATCGGTGGAATTTCGGCGTAGCATCAAACCGTTGATAATAATGAATTCGATTTTTACTACTGGTCTAGTGGAATATTTTGTCGATAATAAGATTAGCAAGATTGGTGCAGTTTATATTTTTTTCTCTATCGTTTTTTATTTCTCGCTAATCTATTTATTATCGTTTCCTACTACGATATTTAAACGAAGACAACCGTTTATTGCACTAATAATGTATCAAACATATATTCACATTGATTACTTAATTCACCTTCTCACCATTATCTTTGGGGTTCTTAGACGAAAGGTAAATTTGGTTGTCCGAATTTATTCAATTCATTGAAATTTTTACATTACGACATCCTTCGTTATCTTTCATAGAAAGTAAGACGTTTCACGTTACAATTGGAAACATGTATTCGAACTATGGATCAACTGAATATACCGATGAATTTATCTAAATGTTTTTGGCAACGGTATTATCCTATCTTATTTTTTATTTTCACCGTAATATCTCTAATAGCCGTTGATTATCGATGGTTAACATTATTGGAGTCTAGTTACCCGAAAACATTTATTTTCTTTTACCTCGAACGTTATCCCTTTGTCGAATTATTAATAGTCGACATTACTTTCGTATTTTGGATGAGGTAAGTAAATCATTTGATTTATTGCAAAAAATACTCAGTATTTATCAATTTTTAGTGCACCTTAAACTTAAAATAGGTATATAAAGATAAAATTTAGTCAATTGAACGAACTACTGAAATGTATGCTTACAACTACAATTCATTCCCCGCAACATAAAAGAGTCCTTTGTATGAGAAACGGGAGGAGTGATTCTCCATTATCTGGCATTCATCAAACGGATAAATTGAACGAAGGCATAATTAAGATAAAAAAAGCCAAGTAATTATTATTAAGTGCAATTTTATAAAATGATTATTTTATTTTTTTATGTTTTTCATTTTTTATTCAAGGGAAGTACATTTGGAATTAATCAAGTGTGCTAGGAATATAAACGATGCTTATGGCTTACATATACTACTCTCTATAACAACAGCCTTCATTTTAATCATTACAGTAGCTTACGATGCTTACTGTTATACATTAATTAAATATTACTATATGGGATTTTTTCAATATTGTATTAATTTATATTGGATTTTTTACCTTGGTTTCAAAATTATCTTTATAAGTCATGTATGTGCAGGAACTGTAACAGAGGTATGTTCTTTTAACATTTATCATTTTTTTCTTTTGTTATATATTTTTTTCTCATATTTCAACGAAATATTGAACGAAATAAATACTAATGTTGTATCATATTTTTTACATGTGACGAATGCTGGAGATATCCTTTGTGAATTGTACGAACCGTCAACCAGCAAAGAATTTCGTGCCGAGGTAGTAATTGATAAAAGAAAATTTATGAGAAATTGATCTCAATTTTTTATCATATTTCTAGATTCGTCACTTCATTCTACAACTTATTCAAAATCCACTATCATTTACAACTTGTGGTTTGTTTTACCTCGACTATACACTGATACGTAATGTACGTTCAAAATATAATTTTTACTATTGATTATTAGAGTTATATTAACATTACAGATTAATGTTTATTATTTTTAGGTGATCGGTACTGTTATTACTTACCTCGTTATTCTCATTCAAATTGGAAACGTATCAATACAAACTTTCGTTAAAAATTCAACTTTCACAGCTAATGATTTGTGAAAATTTTAAGATCATTTTTAGATGTTAATTCATTTGGAACTATAGAAACCATCAAAAAATTTTAGTAATATTCACAGCATTCATTAAATATTTGTATTGATTTGTTTATATTTTCTTATAACAAACCTATAGCACATATATTTTTTTTTAACGTATGAATACACTAAAGAAATATTATTTATGATTTGATTTAGTTTTTTATTTCTTCTTCAGTACTATTTTCAAAATGATTTTTATAAATTATATATGTGACAAGGCAACTCAAAAAGTAAATTTATCGATAAATAAAATAATTACAGATTCATTTTTTACATGAAGGAAATCAATTGAACTATTTTACTACTACTTTTATGCTGAAAATATGTATTATAAAATATAACATATTCGTTTTATGTTTTTCATTTTATTATTGATAATTTTTCAAATTGACTATTTATTAAAGTTGAACGCAATTTTCTTTCGCAGGTAAATGTACACTTTGAAAATGGGATTTTATTAATTAACATATCGTTTATCCTCATTTTCTTATCTCGCAAACACTCGCAAAACTATCTTTAATACAATATTTTTATAAAATGTATATATGAAATAAAATTATTAATCACATAATCAAATAGATAATATATATGATTGCATTATTAGATTAGTAATTTTTCTAATCGAATAAAAGTTTAATTATTAAAATTTACTAGTGGATTCTTATAAAAATTAGAATGGGAAAGCAGTATAAGAAGATAAAACTTAACTTCAATACTACGATCTACTTTATGAATAATTTCTTAGTGATTTTCATATGATAACGAAGTAATTTGTATGAATATGAATATGAAAATTATATGAATACTTTTAATATAAAAGAATGATAAGAATTGAATAGATAAAGAATAAACGATAAGATATTTGATATGCTGGAAAAAGTAGGATGAAAAAAATAGAAAATTTATAATTTCTATCCCAAGCTAAGTGCATCTCACAATAATATCTATTATGAAAAAAATTGAGTTTAATAGAAATAGAAATACTGGTAGTAAGAATTAGTGTCATTCGAAAACTTCAGCAAGTAGTTTCTTATAAATTAAAAAAAATATTTAAACATCTTTTTCGGAAAGTGAAAAGTTGCATTTTCGAAAAAAGAAAATTTAATCTTTTAAAATGTTTAGATCGAAAAAGTTTCAAAGATCTGTTATGCCACTGATTATCGCGAATTCGATCGTAGGCACCGGTTTAATAGAATATTTCCTTGATCGAATGCTTCGTACGATTGGTTTTGTTTATGTTATTTGTTGTTCGATTTATTACATTACATTAGGTTATATATTAAACAATATGCTTGATAATTTTGTGCAAGATGAAGTAACAAATATGAGAATAGTAATTATCAAAATTGAATTTTTTACTAACTTCTTTCTCTATGTCGTATCAATTCCTGCAGGTTTATTTAGACAAAAGGTAGAATCTTTTTAATTATTAAATGTGTTTTTTTTTAAAGCTTATTATGTTATTAAGTGATATATTATATATAAAAAATATTGGAATAATTCGATAAATTGATTTCTTCTTACAGCGAATAAAAATGTTTGTGGAACAATTTGAAAATTGTACACGAAAAATGGATCAATTAAACATATCTAAAAATTATTCTTCTTTTTTTCGGTATCAGTGTATCATAAGCGTATTTTTAATTTTAATCATATCAGGCTTACTTTTATTTGATATATTTTGGTACACTTCTATGAATTTTTCATTCAACAACATCTGGATATTACATTACTGCTACTTCGACAATTATCCTACCATCATAATACTCATTATCCACTTTACTTTTGTGTTTTGGATCAGGCAAGATAATCTTTTTATTTATTACCAAAAGAGATTAATATTTATTAAAATGTTTTATATTATTTTGTTATTTTTATATTATATAATTATTAATATTTATTAAAACTAATGTTTTTAAGTAGGTGTATAAAGATGAAATTTAATCAATTGAATGCTGAACTCCAAAGCATGCTGACAACAAGTATCGATTTTCCACAACATAAAAGAATTCTCCGAATGAAAGATAATTGGGAAAATGTTTTTTCCTTATCTACAATTTATCGAACGTACCAAGTGAGTGAAAATCTTAGGAAATTGAAGACAATCAGGTAAGTCACTAACAAATTAGTACGAAACGATTTATTGTTCTTCTTTGATTTTTAGTAATTTCCTCTTATTCTTTTCATTATAGACAAATCCATTCAGAATTAATAAAATGTGCTAGAATAATAAACGAAGCTTATGGATTCCTAATTCTTATGTCCACGTCTTTATCTGTCGTATTTCTCATTATATTATTTCATCACTTATACCTTAACTTATTAAAATACGAATTGAAAAATTGCATAGAAAAATTCTGTGCACTATTCTATTGGATTATTTTTTATGTTATCGAGATTTTTTCAATCAGTAATATATGCGAGACAACGATGACGGAAGTATGTCTTTTTTAAAATTTACTGCACTTCTTTTACCCATGAATATAAATGATATTTATAAAATGTAGAATCTTTTCGAACGTTAAAAAATATTAACAGAAGTACATATTATATGATTTTTCTTATTTTTCTATATGCCGGGAAAATTGGAGATATACTTTATGAATTGTACGAACCTTCGACCAGCGATAAATTTCGCGATGAAGTAAGAAACAATGTATGATAACATATAAAATCATATTATACGCTAAATGTACAATTTTTTGTTTCAGATTCGTGATTTTATGTACCAATTAGTCCAAAATCGTTTAACCTTTACCGCCTGCGGATTCTACGATCTAGATTATACATTTATATACAATGTAAGTTGAAAATGCAATCTTTGGATATCTTTTATCTTTCATTTTATACGAATTTAATATTTGTTATAGGCGATTGGTTTAATTACTACCTATCTTGTTATTCTTATTCAAGTTGAAGGTAAACCTAATATAGTATCCAAAAATACGTACTATAATTCAACGTCGACGATATAATAAATGAATTAAAGTATTTCTTTATTCAATAAATGTATCGCACGTAATTGAAATTAATTTAAAATAGTATCATATTTTATTTTACTGCATATTCATTTCATCCTTTCTGCGTCAATAAAAAGAAGGGAAGGAAATAAGAAAAATATCGAAGAATAGGAAAAGATAATATCTATGTGATGAATAATTTCTTATTAATTTCTTTGAAATAAAAAGCTAATATCTATAAGTGAAATTAATCGAACGATGTCGCAAAAAAAAGGAAAGTCACTATTTTTCAAATAAAAAATAGACTAAGCTATTAGTTCTGAGCGGTGTAGTGTCACATTGAAACTCCACAGAGAATGATCTATATTCATTTTTTTTCTGCAAATTATAGATTACGAATTACTCGATCAGTTTGTTGAAAATAATAGTGCATTCGGGGAAAGAGGAAAAAAATAAATACAGCTGTTTTCTAGAAGAATACTTTAGAAATGTCTCTCTTGGTTGAATTTCGACGTAGCATCAAACCATTGGTAATAATTAATTCGATTTTGACCACTGGTTTGGTTGAATATTCCATCGATAATAAGATTAACACGATCGGCATGGTTTATGCTTGTTTCTTAATCATTTTATACGTTACTGTGGGCAATTTATTTTCATTTCCGATGGAAGATTATAGCATGAAACCACAGATTATGCAAATAACGCATCAGTTACATACTTATAGCTGCTATGTGTTTTTCCTTGTTACCATTGTTGCTGGGATTCTCAGAAGAAAGGTGAAAGTCTTCGTTTTTTTATTTATTAAAAAAAGATTTTTATTTTACGACATCTTTCGTTATCTTTCGTAGAAATTGAGACATCTCACATTGCAAATAGAAACTTGTATTCGAAATATGGATCAACTAAATATACCAATGGATTTTTCTAAATACTTTTGGCAACAGTGTTATGCTATATTATTCTCTGTTTGCATCTTAATAGCTATGCCTATAATCGATCATCGATGGTTGATATTATCTAGTAGGCACCAGACAATATTAATTTTCTTTTACCTCGAACGTTATCCCTTTTTCATATGGTTAATAACCGATGTTACTTTCGTATTTTGGATTTGGCAAGTATATCGTTTAATATATTGCAAAATAAAACTGAATATTTCTGAAATTTTAACGATCTTTAAACCAAAAATAGGTGTATAAAAACAAAATTTCGTCAACTGAATGAATTACTAAAAAAAATGCTTACGACTACTGTCGATTCGCCTCAACATAAAAGAATTCATCGAATGTTGAATAACAGGAAGAACGACTCTACATCATTTGATATTTGTCAAACGTATAAATCGAACGAAGATATTATAAAAATAAAAAAAGCAAAGTAATTATTATTATATAGTACAATTTTATGAAATAATTTTTGACCACTTATATTTTTCTTTTGTTATCTTAGGGAGATACATTTACAATTAATCAAGTGTGCTAGGAATACAAGTCATGCGTATAGTTTGCATATTTTTATGTCCGTATCAACAGCTCTTTTTTTTATCATTACTGTGGCTTATAATGTGTACTTTTTCTTAATGACTAGCATTTATCTTATGCAACCTTCAATATTCATTTATTTATATTGGATTTTTTATTTTGGCTTTAAAATCTTCATAGTAAGTCATGTATGCGCAGGAACTATAATGGAGGTATGTTTCTATTCATTGTTTTTTTTTTGGTTATAAATTTTTTTTTCTCATATTTCAACGAAATATTGAACGAACTATTGAACAAAATATGTGTTAATGTTATATTACATTTCCTTACATGCGACAAACACCGGAGATATTCTTTGTGAATTGTACGAACCATCAACCAGTAATGAATTTCGTACTGAGGTAATAATTGATAAAAATAAACTTATTACAAATTAATATTAATATCTTGTGATACTTCTAGATTCGCGGCTTTATCGTACAACTTATTCAAAATCCATTGATATTTACATTTTATGGCTTTTTTGATCTCAACTATATATTGATACGTAATGTGCGTTCAAACTATAATTTTTACAAAATCAATGTCTAGATTTATATTTAAATTATAGACAAGTAATATTTTTATTATGTTTAGATAATCGGTGCTGTTATAAGTTACCTCGTTATTCTCATTCAAATTGGGAAAGTATCAGCATAAGTTTTCTGAATTAATTAATATCGTATTAATTGTGTTATAAAAAGAAAGTACAAAATAATGGAGCATGCAATTAACTTTTTTATTGTCACATCGACGTCCTAACGGTACATGTCTTTATCATGATTCAAGTTAGCAATTCAATAAAAAAAGGATAATAAAATGATCGTAAAGATGATAATACTTTGTTCTATCCATTGTATAAATAATAAATGTATTATAAAAATTAATGAGTGAATATTTATATAAAATAAAACATCATAGAAGAATAATTATTCTTATCTGTAATCTATTTCAAGAGCAATAAAATGTAACATCAATTTAATGTTCCGTTTAATAAATAATGTCTTATCGATTTTCATGTGATAATGAGATATGAATATGATATAATATCTTTCATTGAAAAGATAAGGAAAAAAAAGGTATTTAATATAATGAGTAGAAAAATGATAATTTTTATTCTAAACTAATAATGCAAGTCATAATAATATATATTATGAAAACACTTAAGTATAATAAGAACATAAAAACCGGTTGTAAGAATTAGTATCATCCGAAAACTTCTAGTAGTCACTTTGAAAATAAAAAAAGAAACAATAATTTTTAAAAATGAAAAGTTGCATTTTCAAAAAAATAAAATTTAATCTTTTAAAATGTTTAGATCGAAAGAATTTCAAAAATCGGTTATGCCATTAATTATCACGAATTCGATCATTGGAACTGGCTTAATAGAATATTTCGTTGATCGAATACTTCATACGATTGGTTTTGTTTATGTCGTTTGTTGTATAGTTTATTATAGTATCTTATTTTATACGTTTAGGGATATGTGGAACATTTATGAGAGTATTCAAGAGAAAAATATTGAAGAAATATTATTCACATTTTCGTATATTTATGATCTCTTCATCTACGTTATAACAATATTAGTTGGCTTAACAAGAAGAAAGGTAGTATGTTTTTAATTAATAGACAAGTTTTTCGTTAAGTGATTATTATATTATTAAGACTGATATATAATAGATATAACGAATATTGTATAACTGGATGAATTAATTCATTTTTACAGAGGATAAAATTATTCTTAGGACAAATGGAAACTTGTACACAAGGAATTGATGAACTAAACTTATCGAACAATTATTCTTCTTTTTTTCGATATCAGTGTATTACAGGCGTATTTGTTATTTTTTTGATATCAGGTTTATTTATTAACAATATCTTTTGTTTCGATGGCAACTTATCGTTCGACTACAGTTTATTGCTACAGTTTTATTACTTTAACAATTATACTATCATTATAATAACGATTACCGATTTTACTTTTATCTTTTGGATCAAGTAAGTTAATCGTTTTATTTATTAGAAAAGGAGATGAATATTTATTGAATATAACGAATACTTTTACAAAGATATATAAAGATGAAATTTGGTCAATTGAATGTTGTACTGCAAAGCATGCTGACAACAACTATCAATTCTCCACAACATAAAAGAATTCTTCGAATGAAAGATAATTGGAAAGATGTTTCTTCGTTATCTACAATTTATCGAACGTACAAAGTGAATGAAAATCTTAAGAAATTAAAAAGAGTCAGGTAAGTCACTAACAAATTAGTACGAAACGATTTATTATTTTTCTCTGATTTTTAGAAATTTTCTTTAATTCTTTTCATTAAAGAGAAATCCACTTGGAATTAATAAAATGTGCCAGAAATGTAAATAATGCTTATGGTTTACAAATTTTTATATTCATGATTATATCTCCTATATTTATCTGTACATTGTTATACAGTCTATATTTTGTCTTATTTGTAAACAAATATCACTCTTGGATAAAAGAAATCAATAAGCGTTTCTATTGGATTTTTTTCCTCACCGTCCAGATTTTTGCAATAAGCAATATATGCGAGACAACAATGACAGAAGTATGTTCTTTTTATATGTTATTCTTTCTTTTTTTTTTATTTTATCATATATCTGATATTTGCAAAATATACAATCTTTTGAATCTTTGAAAGAGTTCAATAGAAGTATATATTGATTTTACTTATTTTTCTATATGCCGTGGTAACTGGAGACATTCTGTGCGAATTATATGAACCTTCCACCAGTAAGACATTTCGCGATGAAGTAAGAACCAATACCTGTCATTGTGTAATATCAAATTATATACTGAATGTATAATCTTTTGTTTTAGATTCATGATTTTACTTGTCAATTAATCCAAAATCGTTTAACCTTCACCGCCTGCGGATTCTATGATCTAGATTATACGTGTATATACAATGTTAGTTGAGAATTTATCATTGATTGCTCTTATTTTTCATTTTATAAGATTTTAATATACATGTGCATGTTTTAGATAACTGGTTTGATTATTACCTATCTCGTTATTCTTATACAAATCGGAGATAGTCCTAAAGTATTCTTCAACAATACAAATTATAATTCCACTCAATAATGTAATGAATGAATTTTAATGTTTCTTCATTCGACAAATATATAAGATGTAAAGGACAACGTAAGATGCAAGTATTATATTTGTAGTATCATATCTGTTTTATATCACGCTTTTTCATAATTTTTGTATCAATTAAATATCATACAGCATGATACGATTCAAGTGAAAGGTCTCTAATTAGGTCAATTTAATTTAATTTCTCATCTTTAATTCTGCATGTTATATATATATATATATATATATATATATATATATATATATATAGAGAGAGAGAGAGAGAGAGAGAGAGAGAAATAAAGATAGATTATATAAAAAATATTGTTTTATTCTATTTCTATTTCGTCATATTTTAGAAACGAAACAAGTGATGCAGCTAGATATTTGCTGGAGTTGGATAAAGGATTGCAAGCTTATTTAATTTCGATCGCCATATAATTTTTGTTGAGAAGTATCTAGAGTGAATGTTCGAAAGGGTTGAAGGGATCGCAATGACAATCATTTTTCTCGATACTAAACTTTATTATAAATTAAAATGAATTTTCTTCGTAGATTTAGCATGCTTAAACTTAGTAACATAGTTGAAATGAGAAATACTTATCTCTTCTTCATAATTCATAGTTTTTTTCAATTATTAGTACTCGAATGTATTTAAAGACCGGTCGATAATAAATGTTAAAACGAGAAAGATAATTTTAATGTGAAGATATTTCTGCAATAAATTATAACGCATAAATTATAACGCACTATGCACAACTTGTGAACATATACTGAATCTTCTCCTTTTTCTTTTCATCTTTTTCTTAAACATACATTTATGTTAGAACTGCTACAAAAGCTAGAAGAGCGATCAGAGCAACGATAAAAGCTGCTTATTATCTGGTCATCTAATATGCATAGCTTTGCTCTCTGCTTCAATATAAACACTTCCTTTACAAAATAATAGAATATGTTTCTACGCTCCACTTAAAAAAAAAAACGCAAAGAGAAGGACAGGAAAAATAACATTTGTGTATTTAATAATTTCCTATTAATTTCTATGTAGTAAGAAGATAAAAAATGTAGGAATGGATTTTCATTAAATAATAAAAAAGTGGATTTTCATTAAATAATCGAGCAAAGGAAAAAAGTAATTTCTACCTCTTTGAATGCGAATGTAGGTCGGAATAATATCCAATACGACCGTAATAAGATCTAATGCAAGTAATGAGTTATGAGTTTTCGTAAGTCTCACATAAAAATTCAAGAAAGAATATTCTATTTTTTTCTTTTCTGCGAACTCTGTGAACTAAGTTTTTCGGTCAGTGTATTTGAAATAATCAATTTCTTCGAACGAAAGAAAAAGATAAATAAAGCTATATCTACGAAAAATATTTAAAAAATGTCTTTCTCGACTGAATTTCGACGTAGCATCAAACCATTGATAATAATGAATTCGATTTTTACCACTGGCCTAGTGGAATATTTCGCTGATGATAACATTAACATGATCGGTATGGTTTATATTTGCTTCTCTATTATTTTCTATCTGTCAATGACCTATGTATTTTCATTTACCTCGAAAATGTTTGAATATAAACAACCATTCGTTTCAATAATAATGTGCAAGTTATATATATATAGCAACTACTTGTCTCACATTAACACCATTGTTGCTGGGATTCTCAGAAGAAAGGTGAAATTTTTTGTTCTTTTATAGTTTATTAAATTTACCGAAATTTCTTTCTTACGCCATTTTCCGTTATCTTTTACAGAAAGTAAGACGCTTCACGTTGCAAATAGAAAATTGTATTCGAACTATGGATGAACTGAATATACCAAAGAATTTGTCTCAATTTTTTTGGCAACAGTGTTACCTAATTTTATTCTTCGTTTTTATCTTACTAAGTATGATGATAGTAGATTATCAATGGTTAATATCATTCGGGACTAAATACTGGATAGTATTAATTTTCTTTTACCTAGGACGATATCCCTTTATCATATCATTAGTAGCCGACATTACTTTCGTATTCTGGATGAGGCAAGTAAATCATTTGATCTATCTCAAAAAAATACTTATCAAATGTTAATCTTAAAAAATGCAAATCTTAAACGTAAAATAGGTATATAAAGATAAAATTTAGTCAATTAAACGAATTATTAAAAAGCATGTTGACGAGTACTATCGATTCACCGCAACATAAAAGAATCCTTCGAAGCAGGATTAATGAGAGAAACAATTCTCTGTCACTTAATACACACCGAAAGATTAAGTCGAATAAAGACGTAATCAAGATAAAAAAAGCCAGGTAATTATTATATAGTGCAATTTTATAAGATGATTATTTTGATTTTTTATATTTTTCATTTTTTGTCGAAGGGAAATACATCTGGAATTAATCAAATCTGCTAGGAATATAAACGATGCGTACAATTTACATATTTTAATATCTATATCTGCAGCTTTCATTTTTATTATTATTATGGCTTCCGATGTGTACTATTTCTTAACAATTATGGACTACCACACGGAATTGTTACAATCGTTTACTTTCTTATTTTGGATTTCCTATTGTATGTTAAACATCATTATAATAACTCACGTGTGTTCAAGAACTGTAACGGAGGTATGTTCCTTAAAAATGTTCATTGTTTTCTTTTATTATACATATGCTTTCAAATTTTCGCGAAATATCGAAGGAAACAAATATTGATATCATGTCATGTTTCTTTACATGCGGCGAACACCGGAGATATTCTTTGTGAATTGTACGAACCATCAACCAGCAAGGAATTTCGTTCCGCGGTAATGATTAATAAATGAAAATTTATGATAAATTAATATTGATATTTTATAATACTTTCAGATTTATGACTTTACTCTACAGCATATTCAAAACCCACTGATCTTTAGAGTTTGTGGCTTTTTTGATCTCGACTATACTTTGATACGTAGTGTATGTTGAAAGTATAATTTTTATAATATAAATCTATAGATTTATATTTAAATTATAGATGATTAATATTTATTATTTGTAGGTGGTCGTTACCATCACGACTTACTTCGTTATTTTTATTCAAGTAGGAGACGCACCATCGCAAGTTTTCTTTAACAATTCGACGTTATCAACTAATAATTCGTGAAATTTGTATTAACAATTTGTATCATTATACAAATTTATCTGGAATTATAGAAAATTAAAAAAAATCTTTGTAATATTTATCACATCCAAATTTTTATATTAATCTGTTTATATTTCTTTTATCAAACGTGTTTTTTTATTTATGGTAGTTATATTTTTATTAAAAAGTATGAATATGAATGAGTATGAATATACACAATAATACTAAGGAAATTATTATCAATTATTGTCAGGAATACGTAACAATAACGAAGAGATTTTTCTATTCATTACAATGATTTTGTATTGCTGAAAATATTCGATGAAGATTCTTGTCGTTAATTGTATCTGTAATAGAACAACGAAAGAGGCTTTGATACATTATTATATTTTATGTAACGATTTTATAATTCTTCTAGGCTAAATATATCACTGAAGTTATATACAAATTTGATTCTTGCATTGTTAGTATTACAACAAAAATCTCAAATAAATTAAAAATGTACTATTTATTTTAATTTAGTAAATTTAAAAAGTGACGAATAATAAGAAACATAATTATTCATTATGTCGGTATCATAATGCCATACATAATTATAATAGAAATAAGCGATACAAATAAACGATTCAATAAAAAAAGGGATCATAAATCTATAATTGTCCTTCATCTTGTGAATAGTAGAAAGGAGAAAAATATTATATAAAAATTTACGAGTGAATTTTTTTATGAAATGTCAAAGAATAAATGTTTTTATTCGTAGTCTACTTTAATAACGATAAAATATAACGTCAATATAATGGTCTGCTTAATGAATAATTTCTTATCGATTTTAATTTGAAAACGAGATAATGTATATGAATATGTATGAATATCTTTCATTGAAAAGATAAGATCATAGAAAATATTTAACATGTAGAACAAATAGAAAAATAGTATATTATATCAAGCTACGTGCAGGTAAAAATATTATCTATTATGGAAAAACTCCTTGTATAGTAGCAACAGAAAGACTGGTAGTAAGAATTAGTGTCGTTCGAAAACTTCAGCAAGTAGTTTCTAATAAATAAGAAAAGATATTTAAACATTTTTTTCAGAAAGTGAAAAGTTATATTTTTAAAATGTTTAAGTCAAAAGAGTTTCAACGATCCGTTATGCCACTGATTATCGCAAATTCGATCGTTTGTACTGGTTTATTAGAATATTTCGTTAATCGAACAATTCGTACGATTGGTTTTATTTATGTCATTTGTTGTTCAGTTTATTACAGTTTCTTATTTTTTGCTGTTAAAGATATAATTAATACTTTTATGAACCTTCAAGCAACAGATATGTTGGGAATAATTACCAAATTTTCGTTTATTCAAAACAGTTTCTTGTACGGCCTAATAATTTTTGCTGGTTTTACGAGAAAAAAGGTACAATGTTTACGATTAATCGAAGAGTTTTTTTTTATGATTATTAAATTATATATTATATACAAGATTATATACGTATTATATACAAAAATTTTCGAATAACTTGATAAATGAATTCGTTTTTACAGTGGGTAAAATTGTTCGTAGAACAATTAGAAGTTTCTACACAAAGAATTAACGAACTTAACGTATCGAAAAATTATTCTTTTCTTTTTTGGTATCAATGTATCGCAGGAATAATATTGATATTTGTGATATCAGGCTATATCATTACCAATATTTTTTGGTTCTCTGATTGCAACTTATCGATAGATTACAGTTTGGTATTACAGTTCTATTACTTCGAAACTTATCCTTCCATCGTAATGATAATTACCGACTTTACTTTCATTTTCTGGACCAGGCAAGTCAATCACTTTATTTATTACAAAGAGAGATGAATATTTATTGAATACAACAAGTGATTTCATATAGATATGTAAAGATCAATTTTCGTCAATTGAATACTGTACTTCAAAGTATGCTGACAACAACTATCGGTTCTCCTCAACATAAGAGAGTGCTTCGAATGAAGGATAATTGGGAAGATGATTCTTCGTTATCTACTATTTATCGAACATACAAAACGAATGAAAATCTTATTAAATTAAAGAGAATCAAGTAAGTAATTATTCCGAAACAGTCCATTATTTTTTTGAAATTTTTACCAATTTTCTCTTATTCTTTTCATTAAAGACAAATCTACTTGGAATTAATAAAGTGTGCTAGAATTATTAACAAGGCTTATGGATTACAAATACTTTTATCTATGTCTTCATCTCTCATAAATATTACCATATTGTTATACAGTTTATATGCTAACATACTTATAACAAACATATCTGTCAATTGGATTCAAGAATTCCTTGCCCATTTCTATTGCATTTTCTTTCTCATCTTTCGAATTTTTCTAATATGCAACATATGCGAGACAACGATGACAGAAGTATATTCTCTTTAACAATTTCTATTCTTTTTTTCTTTCTTAATAGCAGTACATATTGATTTTCTTTATTTTGTTATATGTCGCGAACACTGGAGACATTTTTTATGAATTATACGAACCTTCGACCAGCAAAAAATTCCGCGATGAAGTGAGAAACAATTTTTATCAATTTTTAATTTTGAGATATATATAATATATATAAAATTTATAATTTTTTCTTTCAGATTTGTGATATTATGTATCAATTGGTTCAGAATCGTTTGAAATTTACCGCGTGCGGTTTTTATGATATAGGTCATACATTTATATACACTGTAAGTTGAAAATATGATCATTGATTCCTTTTATTTTTCATTTTATAAAAATTTAATATTTTCGTGCATATTTCAGACGATCGGTTCAATTACTACGTATCTCATTATTTTGATTCAAATTGGAGGTGAACCTAATACTTTTAATATATATAATATGAAGAATATTTCACTGTCAACGATTTAAATAATAAATTAAATCCTTTTCTTATTCCACAAATATATCGTTATAATAAGGACTTATCTTTTAAACAGTATCATATTTTGTTTTACGTCACATCTTTTCATCTTTTCTATGACAATGAAAAGAAAGGAAAAAGGAAAATGAATAAAGACTAGGAGAACATAAGATTTACGTGATAAATATTTTCTAATTAATTTCTATGGGGTAAGAATATATTACCTGTAAAGTTCATTTAAACATTGTTTCCTAATTAATAAAATTATTTCAAGAGTATACTTTAAGATTATACTTTATTTCTAATTACGTCCAATAATTATGATAGAAATGTTTCTGCTATTATTAAAAAAATGAATAATAAATTAACATCATATAAAAATTGGTCATGTCGATTAGATTAATTGGAATTAAAACTAATAGTAATATCGAATTTCATAAAAGAACATTTAAGACACACACTATATCTAATAAAATGATTAATTTCTCGTTAATCTCCTTACTTTCATTTTGTATAATATTACTTTTAATAATATTTCTTTCAAAAATTCATAAATATGATTACAAAATGCAGATATTATTCAAATAAATGAATAAATAATATGATGGATTATATGATCAAAAAGATAATTTTTCTAAACTATATTAAAATATATTTTAATCATTTTTTATTGTCTGTTATAATGAACTACGTGCAATGTAATTTTTTGTATATCTTGATAGTTTCGTTGTCAGCACGGCAATTATTTATTTTTTTATGTTAAAGTATTTTATTTTTATTTTTATTAAAAATAATAACATACTAAGAAATATAATAAGAAGAAATATTGAAAAAACTTGGATTATGGTATTTATTGCCATTACCACTGTTGTAAACATTATTATGACTTATTTAAAATTACACAATTCAAAAAACAATTATTTAACATTCTATCGTCATTATGTCATGACTGCAATTTACGAATTACATAATACCATGATACAAATAAATAATTCAATAAATACCTATTATAAATTCTTATAGTAGATCATTGCTCCATTCAATCGTACAAAATATAAAAGCGTTATTATAAAAATTTACAAATTTTTAAATGAGATAATATTGCAAAAGTGAATAAATGTTCTTATTTGTTGACTGTATTCATAAAAATAAAAATGAATATCAAGATAATATTCCAGCGAAGAAATAACTTCTTATAAATTTTCATTTGATAACGAGGTAAAGTGTATGAAGACCTTTTATCAAAGAGACAAGAATGAATTTAATATGATGAAAAAAGTAGGGTAAGTATGGAAGTGGTAGTTCTTATTCCAAGCTACATGCAAGTCACGATAATATCTATTACGAAAACAGTTCAAGTATAACAAGAAAGGCATTAGTATTATTCGATAACTACAGTAAGAAGTCATTCGAAATTCTCAGAAAAGTCAAATTTTTTTTGAACGTGAAAAGTGCTATATTCAATAACAAAAATTACAAAAATCTTTAAAATGTTCCGATCGAAGGAGTTTCAACGTTCCGTTATGCCATTGATTATCGCTAATTCGATCGTTTGCACCGGCCTACTAGAATACTTCATTCATCGAACGGTACGAAGGATTGGCTTTGTTTATGCCATTTGTTGTATATTTTACTACGCTACATTATTTTTTACGTTGAAGCAAATAATGGAGCTTTTTATAAGTAATCAAACGACAGAAATTTTAAAAATAACGATAAAATTTTCGTATGTCCACAACGCTTTTCTCTATATCATAACAATTCTCGCTGGTTTAACGAGAAGACAGGTAGAGATTTTATGATTAATTGATAAATTTTTCCTTTGAGTGATTATTGAATTATTGAGAGTTATATATTACGTATAATAATTTCATTTTACAGCAAATAAAACTATTTGTAGAACAACTCGAAATTTGTATACAAGGAATTGATAAACTTAATGTATCGAGAAATTATTCTTCTCTTTTACGGTACCAGTGTATTGCAGGAGTAATTTTAATTTTCATGATATTAGGCTTAATTACGGCTAATATTCTTTGGTTTTCCTATTACAACTTATCGTTAGATTACACTTTGATATTACAATTCTACTATTTCGAAACTTATCCTGCCATCGTAGCTACGATTATTGATTTTACTTTTCTCTTTTGGGTCAGGCAAGTATATCGTTTCATTTATTACAAAAAGATATCAATATTAGCTAAATCTTAACGAATGATCTTAAAATAGGTATATAAAAATTTTATTTGGTCAATTAAATGCTGTACTTCAAAGCATGCTGGCGACAACTATCAATTCTCCACAACATAAGAGAGTTCTTCGAATGAAAGATAACTGGGAAGATGATTCTTCCTTATCTATTATTTATCGAACGTATAAAGCGAATAAAAATCTTATGAAATTAAAGAGAATCAAGTAAGTACTTATTCCGAAATAGTTTATTATTTTTTGGGGATTTTTATCAATTTTCTCTTATTTTCTTCATTGAAGACAAATCCATTTGGAATTAATAAAATGTGCCGTTATTCTAAACAAGGCTTATGGAACACAAATTCTTCTATCCATGTCTTCATCCCTTATAATTATCGTTACAGTATCATACAATTTATATTCTATACTAATTATAAAGGAATATGATATTCGGATAAAAAACATTCACATACATTTCTGTTGGATTTTTAATTTCATTATGAAAATTTTTATGATAAACAATATATGCGAGACAACGATGACAGAAGTATGTTCTCTTTAACTATACTTATTCTGTTTTATTTTTTAATTTTTTCTCAGTGATATATCTGATATTTACAAAATGTACAATTTTTTTGTGAAATTTTGTTTTGGAATTTTAAGAAATGTTAATAGAAGTCCATATTCAATTCTTTTATTTTTCTATATGCCATGAATACTGGAGACATTCTTTATGAATTATATGAACCTTCGACCAGCCGAAGATTTCGTAATGAAGTAAGAAACAATTTCTATTAATATTTGGTATTGCGATATGTACAAAGTATATAGAATTTATAATTACTTCTTTCAGATCCGTGATTTTACATTTCAACTAGTACAAAATCGCTTAACGTTTACCGCCTGCGGATTTTACGATCTAAATCATACATTCCTATACAGTGTAAATTGAAAATATTATCTATATCATTTCTATTATCTTTAATTTTATAATAATTTAATATCTCTATATATGTTCTAGATAATCAGTTCGATTACTACCTATCTTGTTATTCTTATTCAAGCTGAAGATAGATTTAAAGTATTGTCTAACAATACGAATCATAATTCAACATCGGTGATATAACCAATGAATTGAAATACTTATTTATTCGATAAATGTATCGCATGTACTTGACACAATCTTAAACAGAATGATGTTTCGTTTTACATCACACCTTTTACATTTTAGACATTAACAAAAGAAAAAAAGAAAAAACAAAAAACTGAAGAAGAGAAATCTGCGTAATGAATAATTTTTTATTAATTTCTATAGGGTAAGAAGATAATAAATGTAAGTGGGTTTCGTCGATCAATATCATAGAATGAAAGGAAAGTTCCCCCTCTTCGAACGGGAACGTAAGTCAGAATAATATCCAATAGGAACGTAATGTGATATAACGTAAGCGATAAGTTTTAGGTGGTCGTAGTGTTACATCAAAACTCCACAGAGAATGCACCGCATTCATTTCTTTTCCTTAAATTTTGGATAATATATTGTTCCATCAGTCCGTTGGAAATAATTAATATAATTATAATAATACTAATAATTAGTGCTTTTGAGACAAGAAGAAGAAAATAAATACAACTGTTTTTTCGAAGAATACTTTAAAAATGTCTCTCTCGACTGAATTTCGACGTAGCATCAAACCGTTGATAATAATGAATTCCATTTTTACCACTGGTCTAGTTGAATATTTCGACGATGATAAAATTAATACGATCGGCATGATTTATATTTTCTTCTGTATTATTTTTTACGTTTTTATAGCTATCGAATTTTCATTTTACATAGGAATTAATACGTATAAACAACCGTCCATTTCACAATATACATATCTAGTTTGCGTTTATAACGGTTATGTGGTTCACTTTTTTACCATTATCTATGGTGTTCTCAGACGAAAGGTGAAAATTTCTATTCTTCTAATTTCATTTCATTGAGATTTCTACCTTATAGCATTCTCAATTAATTTTTGCAGAAAGTGAGACATTTCATATTACAAATAGAAAATTGTATTCGAACAATGCATCAATTGAATATACCGATGAATTTGTCTAAGTATTTTTTACAGCAATGTTATATAATGTTATTCTTGGTTTTCATCTTAATAACTATGATGATCGTCAATTACGATTGGTTAGTATCACTCAAAATTAACTATCGGACAATATTTCTTTTCTTTTTCCTCATAAATTATCCTGTCATCATATGGTTATTAACCGACTTAACTTTCATATTTTGGATGAGGCAAGTAAAAAGTTTGTTATTTATCATAAAAAAGTTAATATTTAAAAATTTCTAACGATACTTAAATCAAAAATAGGAATATACAGATAAAATTCAGTCAATTGAACGAATTACTGAAGAACATGCTTACAACTACCATCGATTCTCCACAACATAAAAGAATTCTTCGGATAAGGAATAATAGGAAGAACCATTCTCCGTCATCAGATATTCATCGAACGGATAAATCGAACGAAGATGTTATCACTATTAAAAAAGCCAAGTAATTATTATTATATATTACAATCTTATAAAAAATATTCTCTTATTTTTTATATTTTTCTTCTTTTTTTATCGTAGGGAGATACATTTGGAATTAATCAAGTGTGCTCGGAAGATAAACGATGCGT
>NC_057686.1:4322386-4326993 GCF_014466175.1 Vespula pensylvanica
TCTTATCGATACTTCTAGATCCGTGACTTTACTCTACAACTTATTCAAAATCCACTGTCATTTACAATTTGTGGCTTTTTCGATCTGGACTATACATTGATACGTAATGTATGTCAAACGCATAATTTTTATTTTTTATTTTTAAATTTATATTTATATTATACGCGACTAATATAGATTATTTTTAGGTGATCGCTACCGTCACAACTTACCTCGTTATTCTCATTCAAATTGGAAACGTGCCAATAGAATTTTTCTTTGAAAATATAACATTATCCAATAATAATTCAGGAAAAATTTATGATTAATGTTATTTCCAAATTAATCTATTTAAAATTTTTTGTAATCATGATCGATTATCGTAAATATGATTGAAATTACACTGACAATTCAATTTTTTACCATTGTAAGGAATATAATAGTTTAAATAATTAATCTATATTTGGGAAACATTGAAAATTTTTGCATTAATAAAATACGAAATAATAATTTTTTTTTCAGGAGTAGAAATATTTTCTTTGAAAATGGTAATAGATGGTAATGTATATTTCGCATTTAGTTCATATAATATTAATTGCAAACACAAAAGTATTTATGTACAATTATTTACGTATGAACAGCGTAAAAAAAATTATTAAAAATATATAAAATAATGAAGATAATAATTACCGATTCATTATTCAGTATATCGATATCATAGCAATGTGCACAATTATCATAATGCCAATAAACGTTTCAATAAAATAAGGATTATAAATCACTACGATAGCCCTTTGTTCTATCAATAGTAAAAATTGTGAAAGAGTTATTATAAAATTTTAATAATAAATTGTAAGAATTTATGATTGATTTTTTTATATGAAGTGATATGGTAGAAAGAATAAATGTTCTTATTTGTCGATTACATTCAAAATTAGAAAAATTAATATCAAGATAATATTCCAGTGAAGAAATAATTTCGTATTGATTTTCATTTGATAACGAGGTAATGTGTATAAATATGTATGAATACCTTTTATGAAAGAGACAAGAATGAATTTAATATGATGGAAAAAGTAGGGTAAGTATGAAAGTGGTAATTCTTATTCCAAGCTGAATGAAAGTCACGATAATATCTATTACAAAAACAGTTCGATTATAAGAAGAACAGAAAGGTTAGTAGTAGCCATCAGTATCATTCGATAACCACATCAAGAAGTCTTTCAAAACTCTAAGAAAAATTATTATAAAGTTTTTTTTTGAAAGTGAAAAGTGCTATATTCAATAACAAAAATTACTAAAATCTTTAAAATGTTCCGATCGAAGGAGTTCCAACGTTCCATTATGCCATTGATTATCGCTAATTCGATTGTTTGCACCGGCCTACTGGAATACTTCATTAATCGAACGATTCGAAGGATTGGCTTTGTTTATGCCATTTGTTGTATACTTTACTATGCTACATTATTTTTTACATTGAAGCAAATAATGGAGTATTTTATAAACGATCAAGCGACAGAAATTTCAGGAATAATGCTAAAATATTTTTATATTAATAATATTTTTATCTATATCATAATAATTTCCGTTGGTTTAATGAGAAGAGAGGTAAAGATTTTACGATTAATTGATGGTTTTTTCTTTTGAGTGATTATTAAATTATTAAGAGCTATAAACAGTACAACGCCATAAATTAATTCTATTTTACAGCGGATGAATATGTTTTTACGACAACTCGAAATTTGTAGACAAGGAATTGATGAACTTAATCAATTGAAAAATTATTTTTCCGTTTTTCGGTATCAGTGTATCGCAGGCATAATTTTTATTTTTATGATATCAGGCTTCATTATAATATATATTATTTGGTTCTCCTATTTCAAGTTACCGTTAGACTACAGTTTGATATTACAGTATTTTTACTTCGAAACGTATCCTGTCGCCGTAACGATGATTACCGATTTTACTATTATCTTTTGGATCAGGTAAGTGGATTATTTTATTTATTACAGAATAAAATAAATATTTCCAAATCATAACAAGTGATCTTAAATAGATATGTAAAAATCTTATTTGGTCAATTGAATGCTGTACTTCAAAATATGCTGACCACAACTATCGATTCTCCACAACATAAAAGAGTGCTTCAAATGAAAGATAACTGGGAAGATGATTCTTCGTTATCTACTATTTACCGAACGTATAAAGCGAATGAAAACCTCAAGAAATTAAAGAGAGTCAAGTAAGTAATTATTTCGAAAAAGTTTATTATTTTTTTTTTAATTTTAACCAATTTTCTCTTATCCTTTTCATTAAAGACAAATCCATTTGGAATTGATAAAATGTGCCGGAATTATAAACGAGGCTTATGGATTACAAATTCTTATGTCCATGTCTTCATCCGTTTTTATTATCATTTTATTTTTATACAATTTATATAGTATAGGAATTACGAATAAATATGACAATTGGATGAAAGATTCTTGTGGACAGATTTATTGGATATTTTGTTTTTTCTTCAAAATCTTTGCAATAAACAACATATGCGAGAGAACAATGACAGAAGTATGTTCTTTTTAACAATTTCTATTCTTTTTTCTTTTTTGTATCCGATATTTACAAAACGTAGAATTCAATGCTGCATTAAAAGATGTTAATAGAAGCACATATTGATTTCCGTTATTTTGTTATATGCTGCGAACACTGGAGACATTCTTTACGAATTGTATGAACCTTCGAGCAGCCGTAAATGTCGTGATGAAGTAAGAAACAGTTTTTATCAATTTTTAATATTGAAATGTATATAGAATAGATAAAATCTATAATTATTTTTTTCAGATTCATGATATTATGTACCAATTGGTTCAGAATCGTTTGAAGTTTACAGCGTACGGTTTTTATGATATAGATCATACATTTATATACACTGTACGTTGAAAATATGATCATTGATTTCTTTTACTTTTCATTTTATAAAAATTTAATATCTTTGTACATATTCTAGATCATCGGTTCGATTACTACCTTTCTCGTTATTTTAATTCAACTCGGAGATAAACCTAATGTATTTAATGGATCTAATATAAATACTTCAATGTCGACGATATAAATAATGGATAAAAATGATTCTTCAATCGATAAATGTATCGTACGTATTAGATAATACTTTAAACGGTATTATATTTTATTCTGCAATATGGTTTTTCACTTTCTATATATCAATGAAATAAGAAAAGAAAAAGAAAAATATTGAAAGACGGTAAAAGATAACGATTTTTTATTAATTTTTATATGTTAAAAAGATAATATCTATAAATTTGTTTAATCGAACAAGCACATAGAGGAAAAAAGAAATTCTTATCTCTTCGAGAAACGTAGGTCAGGATAATATTCAATAGAAACGTAATATAATATAACGCAAGTAATGAGTTTTATGCGGTCGTAGTGTTTCATCAAAATTCCGCAGAGAATGTTCCGCATTCATTTTTTTTTCTCCAAACTTTGAATAATAAATTGCTCGATCAATCCATTGAAAATAAATAGTGCTTTCAGGAGAAAAAGAAAAAAATAAATACAGCTGTTCTTTTGAAGAATACTTTAAAAATGTCTTATTCGGCTGAACTACGACGTAATATCAAACCGTTGATAATATTGAATTCGATTTTTACCACTGGTTTGCTTGAATATTTCATCGATGATAAGATTAATAAGATCGGCATGTTTTATGCTTTCTTCTCTATCATTTTTTATATTTCCATTACCTTTGTATCTTCCTTCTTGATAAGAGATCTTTTAAACATAAAATCGTTCCTTTTACAAATTATTTATCTGTTATATATTTACAATGGTTATATCACTTATGTTGCTACTATTATCATTGGGATTCTGAGAAGAAAGGTAAGCTTGTTTGTTCTTTTAATTTATTCAATTTATTGAGATTTTTACGTTATCCTCAATTATTTTTTGCAGAAAGTGAGACGTTTCACAATACAAGTAGAAAATTGTATTCGAACTATGCACCAATTGAATATACCCGTGAATTCGTCTAAATATTTTTTACAGCAATATTATATAATGTTATTTTTGGTTTTCATCTTAATAGCTCTGACAATAGTCAATTACCACTGGTTAATATTATTTGAAATTAATCCCTGGATAATTTTTCGTTTCTTTTATCTCCAAATTTATCCCTTTATCGTATGGTTAATAACCGATGTTACTTTCGTATTTTGGATGGGGCAAGTAGAAAGTTTATTATTTATAATAAAAAAGTTAATATTTAATAATTTTTAATGATACTTAAACCAAAAATAGGAATATACAGATAAAATTTAGTCAATTGAACGAATTACTAAAAAACATGCTTACAACTACCATCGATTCACCACAACATAAAAGAATTCTTCGGATAAGGAATAACAGGAAGAACGATTCTCCGTCATCTGATACTCATCGAACGGACAAGTCGAACGAAGACGTTAGCACTATTAAAAAAGCCAAGTAATTATTATTATATATTGCAATTTTATAAAAAATGTTCTCTTATTTTTTATATATATATTTTTTTTTATATTGTAGGGAGATACATTTGGAATTAATCAAGTGTGCTCGGAAGATAAACGATGCGT
>NC_057686.1:4327093-4354692 GCF_014466175.1 Vespula pensylvanica
TCTTATCGATACTTCTAGATCCGTGACTTTACTCTACAACTTATTCAAAATCCATTGTCATTTACAATCTGTGGCTTTTTCGATCTGGACTATGCATTGATACGTAATGTATGTCAAACGCATAATTTTTATTATTGATTTTTAAATTTATATTTATATTATACACAACTAATATAGATTATTTTTAGGTGATCGCTACTGTCATAACCTACCTCGTTATTCTCATCCAAATGGGAAACGTACCATCAGAATTTATCGTTGAAAATTCAACATTAATAACTAATGATTCGAGAGAAATTTAAAATCTATGTTACATTCATATTAATCTGGAACACTATAAAGTATCTTGGTAATTCTTATAGCATTCAAATATTTATAGTAACCTGTTTAAATTTCTCTTAGAGTGCAGTTTTTATAGTAAATATACATATATTATTGCTAAAAGTATGAATATTCTATTATGTCTGCTATGAGTTGTGTTCATCGAAAACAAACAAACATTGCGAGACTTGCTAGAGATGCAATGATTAGGGAGGCAATAACCGGTATATAGAATAAAACTTATTAAATTTATTTATTCAATTGTATGTTCAAACAGATCATTTTTATTAGTCAAGTAAAAGTAACACTATATCGAATCGCATTTTAATTATTTTTAATTGATCTATTGTAGTGGCCTTGCTCAACACGTGCAATGTAATTTTTTCTTATTTAAATATTTCTAATTTAATTTAATTTTCTCGACAGTTTCGTTGTCAGTATTGTCATTATTGTTTTCGAGTACTATTTTAAATTTACTTGAAAATTTGAACTTAATAGACCGTTTCATGTAGAATTCTGTAGAATGTCTAAAAGTCTCAGTAATATATAAAACATATAGATATTCTGAAAATGGGAATATATTTTTGTTTTTTAAGCACAAACGTTTTATAAAATGACAAAGAAAAATAAACGTTCTTCTACTTTAATAGCGATAAAATGTAACGTCGATAAGATATTTCGTTTAATAAATAATTTCTTATTGATTTTCATTAGATAACGAGGTAATATCTCTTAAACGAAGAGATAAGGGTAAAGAAGATATTTAGTATGATGAAAAACGCTGAATAACTAAGTGGTACTTTGTATACCAAGCAAAATGCAAGTCATAGTAGTATTTATTCTGAAAACATTGAAGTATAATAAGAACAGGTCGACCAGTAATAAGAATTAGTATCATTCGAAAATTCCAGCAAGAAGACGTTTGAAAAATTCTTAGAAAAGAAACTTTAAAGCTTTTCTTAAAATTAAAAAGTGATATTGGTAATAAGACAATTAAAAAAACATTAAAAATGTTCCGATCGAAAGAGTTTCAACGGGCTGTTATGCCATTGATTATCGTGAATTCGATCTTTTATATTGGATTATTAGAATACTTCGTTGATAGAAGGATTCGCACGATTGGTTTTTTTTATATCATTGGTTATTTAATTTACTACAGTATATTAATTTATACGTTTAAGGATATAGTATTTATGTTTAGAAATGCTCAAGAGACAAAAATGTCAGGAATAATAACATACATTCAGTTTTTTGAATACACCTTTCTCTATATGATATTAGTTTTCATTGGTATAGCGAAAAGGCAGGTAAAGATATTGAATTGACAAATTTTTTCTTTAAGTAGTTACTGTATTAGTAAGAGATATATATTACATATAATAATAGTTGAACAACTCGATAAATTAATTCATTTTTATAGCGGATAAAATTGTTCGTACAACAATTGGAAAATTGTACCCAAGCAGTTAATGATATAAACGTGTCGCGAAAATATTTTTCTCTTTTTCGTTATCAGTGTATCACAAGTGTAATTTTAATTATTATGATAACATACATAGTTACAAGCAATGTTCTTTGTCTTTCTTATTATAAATTATCGTTAAATTACGGTTTAAAATTACAATACTTTTACTTCACAAGTAATCCTACCATAACAATGATGATCATCGACTTTAATTTTGTCTTTTGGATGAGGCAAGTCAATTGTTCCATTCATTATAAAAAGAAATTCATATTTACTGGATATAATGAGTGATTTTAATTAGATGTATAAAGATGAAATTTGTTCAATTGAATGCTATACTTCAAAGCATGCTGACGACAACTGTCTATTCTCCACAACATAAGAGAGTGCTTCGAATGGAAGATGATTCTTCGTTCTCTACTATTTATCGAACGTACAAAACAAATGAGGACTTAGTAAAATTAAAAAAAGTCAAGTAAGTCACTGACGATTAGTTTGAAACGATATATTATTCTTCTTCGATTTTCAATAACTTTCTTTTATTCTTTTTATTAAAGACAAATCCATTTAGAATTGATAAAATGTGCTAGAATTATAAACGAGACTTATGGGTTACAAATTCTTATGTCCATATTTTCATCCGTCATATGTATCACTACATTGTCATACAATCTATATACTATCTTAATTACAAACAAAAATAACGATCGTCTAGTACGATTGTGTACGGAGATCTTTTGGATTTTTCATTTTATCCTGAAGGTTTTTGTAATAAACAACATATGCGAGACAACGATGACAGAAGTATGTTCTTTTTTATTATACTTATTCTTTTTTTATTTATTTTTTTTCTTAATAATGTATCTGATATTTTCAAACTGTACAATTTTTTTTTTAATTTTGTTTTGGAACTTTGAGGAATGTTAATAGAAGTCCATATTCAATTCTTTTATTTTTCTATATGCCATGAATACTGGAGACATTCTTTATGAATTATATGAACCTTCAACCAGCAGTAAATTTCGTGATGAAGTAAGAAATAATTGTTATATTTTAATATTGAAATATGTATATGAAATATATGAAATCTATAATTATTATTTTCAGATTCGTAATTTTACAATTCAACTACTCCAAAATCGTTTGACGTTTACCGCTTGCAGATTCTTTGATCTTGACCATTCATTAATATACAGTGTAAGTCGAAAATGTAATTTTTGAGATATTTTTTATCTTTCCATTTTATGAGAATGTAATATTTCCATACATATTCTAGTCAATTGGTTTAATTACTACTTATCTCGTCATTCTTCTTCAAGTTGGAGATAAACCTAGAATATTACTCAACAATACAAACTATAATTCAACGCCAATGATATAACAAGTGAATTATAATTTCTTTATCCAATAAATGTTTGTATATAATGCACAATATTTTATATAGTACAATATTTTTTTTACTTGATACCTTTTCATCTTTTTATCTTTTCTTGGTTAATAAAGAAAAATAAGAAAAAAAAATAGGAAGGAAAATAGAAAAGGATAATTAATAATTTCTTATTCAGTTTTATGAAGTAAGGAGGTAATATTTGTAATTCGTTTCATTCAACGATTAAAGGAAAATTCCGAACAGAATGTATTAACTATGCCAAATAAATTTCGTATCTAGTCATAATTTTCTCTATTTAAGGAAGAAAAATAATTTGCGATCTTTTCTTCTCTTTTTTCCAATAATATTAAATGTTGTTTTATAAGGGGAAGTAGTTTCCCGATAATTTTCTTTTAGATCGAATGAAACATGTTTATTGTATTTCTTTTTTTTTTGATATACAAATTTTTCTAAAGAGATACTTTTTTTCTAAATTGTTGACAATTAATTAGTGAATCTTAAAATATTTTTCTTTTTTCTTTGGATACTTATAATAATGTTCTATACGTAAGTAATAAAAAATTTAGGACAACAGATATTACTTTTTCCCAAATTTAATTTCTCGTCAATTTCAATACTCTTATATTATAGTATTATTTTAAGTAATATTTCTTAAAAGAAAAATATAAATACGAAGTACAGATCTTAATCTATTAAACGAATAATTCTTTCCATTCACAATCAAGCACGAGCATTCAACAATTAAAACTAGAAAAAAGTGAAAAGTAAGAAGATTAGGTAGAGCCTGCATAAAAGATTGTAGAAAACACATGAAACATACACGCATTGATTTTACATTTAATTAACAAGATTTTGTTATTTTCATATAATTTTTTATACAAAATAAAATGGCAAAAATAAATAAATATTTTTATTCTCTTTAAGTCTAATAGTCTCCTTTAATAATGATAAAATCGTTACGTTATTACGTCAATATAACGTACTACTAATAAAACAATTTTATTGATTTTCATTTGATGATAAGATAATATGTATAAATATTAAATAATGCCTTCCATAGAAAAGAAAGAAAAAAAAAAGAACGAAGAAGATAGAAGAGATAGGGTAAATAGAAGTTTTGCTCCGAACTAACAATGGAAACATAATAATATGAATTACGATAACACTAGAATGTAATAAGAATGGAAAAACTAATAATAAGAGTTAGTATCACTCGAAAACTCTACTAAGAAATCGCGAGAAATTTTAAGAATCTATCAAGTTTTTCTTGAAAGTAAAAAGTGTTATTTTCAATAGCAAAATTATAAAAATTTTTTAAATGTTTCGACTAAAAGAGTTTCAACGTTCTTTATTGCCATTGATTATCGCAAATTCAATCGTTTCCACTGGCCTATTAGAATACTTTGTTAATCAAATAATTTGTATGATTGGTTTTATTTATATCATTTGTTGTTTAGTTTATTACATTTCATTATTTAATACGTTTAAAAATATATTAGATATTTTTAAAAGCACTCATACGACAAATATAACAAAAATAATATCCACATTAACGTTTATTGAAAACCCCCTTCTCTATATCATAACAATTTTCATTGGTTTAATAAGAAGAAAGGTAGAATGTTTTCTATTAATTGACAAATTTTTATTTAAGTCATTATTGCATCATTGAGAATAATATATTGTAGATATAATGATAATTAAATAACTCAATAAATTAATTTGCTTTTATAGCAAGTAAAATTGTTCGTAAAACAATTGGAAAATTGTACACGAAGAATCGATGAACTAAACATACCGAAAAATTATTCCTCTCTTTTACGGTATCAATGTATCGTAGGCATATTTGCCATTTTTTTGATATTAGGCTTAATTATTGGCGATATATATTGGTACATTGATATTAATTTATCATTCAGCTACAGTTTAATGTTACAATTCTATTATTACGACAATTATGCTTTCATTGTAATGATGATCATTAATTTTACTTTTGTTTTTTGGATCAGGCAAGTCAATCAATTTATTTTCTACAAAAAATGATCAATTTTATTAAATCTAACGAATGACTTCACGTAGATATATAAAAATCAAATTTGGTCAATTAAATGCGGTACTCCAAAAGATGCTAACAACAAATCTGAATTCCCCACAACATAAGAGAATGCTGCGAATGAAGAATAACTGGGAAAATGAATCTTCGTTATCTACTATTTATCGAACATATAAAACTAATAAGAACCTTATAACATTAAAGAGATTCAAGTAAGTCACTGTCATTAATGCGAAACCATTCATTATTCTTCTTGGATTTTTAACAATTTTCTTTTTCCTTTTATTATAGACAAATCCATTTGGAATTGATAAAATGTGCCAGAATTATAAACGAGACATACGGATTACACATTCTTATATCCATATCTGTATCAGTTATATATATTGTAACAATATTGCACGATTTATATTCTACATTAATTTCAAACGAATATCACTCTTGGATAAGAGAATTTTGTAAGCGTTTCTGTTGGATTATCTTTTTTGTCATCCAGATTTTTGCGATAAGCAATATATGCGAAACAACAATGACAGAAGTATGTTCTTTTTACACGTTATTCATTCTTTCTTTTTTGTTTTATCATATATCTGATATTTGCAAAATGTACAATTTTTTGGATCTTTGAGGAAGTTCAATAGAAGTACATATTGATTTTGCTTATTTTTCTATATGCCGTGGTAACTGGAGACATTCTGTGTGAATTATATGATCCTTCCACCAGTAAGACATTTCGCGATGAAGTAAGAAACGATACCTGTCACTGTATAATATCAAATTATATACTAAATGTGTAATTTTTTGTTTCAGATTCGTGATTTTACGTTTCAATTAATTCAAAATCGTTTGACCTTCACCGCTTGCGGATTCTACGATTTAGATCATACATTTATATATAACGTAAGTTGGAAATTTTTTATATTTTTCATTTTATAAGAATTTTGATATCTTTTTGCATTTTATAGGCGATCAGTTTCATTACTACCTATCTTGTTATTCTTATGCAAATCGGAGATAAACCAAAAGTATTCTTCGATGATACGAATTATAATTCAACGTCGATAACAGAACGAATGAATTAAAACGTTCCTTTATACGATAAATGCATAACACGTAGTCGACATTATTTTAATCAGTATTATATATTACTTTACGTCACATTTATTCATTTTTTTGTGTTAATAAAATTGTGTCAATAAAAAAAGAAAAAGAAAAAAGAATAAATAGAGAGATGTACAAGAGAAGATAACATTTGCGTAACGAATAATTTTTTATTAATATCTATGAAGTAAAAAGCTAATGACTAATTTATTTTATTGAATTATCGCGCATAGTAAAATGTTAGTTCCCACCTCTTTTAACTCGAACATAGTAACGGAAACAATGAGCCGTAGTATCACGTCAAAACTCTGAAAAGAATGTTCTACGTTCGTCATTTTTCTACGAACCAAGTTTATCGATCAGTGTGTTTGAAATAATTAATCCTTTTGAGGGAATAGGAAGAAAATAAATTCCAAGTAATAATAATAAATAAATAAGAAAATAAAAAATTCAAGAGAATAACTTGAAAAATATCTTAGAAATGTCGCTTTCGGCTAAATTTCGATATAGCATCAAACCGTTGATAATAATGAATTCGATTTTCACTACTGGTTTAGTGGAATATTTCGTCAATGATAATATTAACGCGATTGGTATAGTTTACGCTTTCTTCTCTATAATTTTCTACATTTTGATTGCCAGTACACTTCCGTTTTCCACGCAAATTAGTTTCCGCGATGAACGACCATTACTGATACGACTAACGAGACAATTGCATATTTATAGCGGCTATGTATTTTACATCATTAACATTATCGCTGGGATTCTCAGAAGAAAGGTAAAGTTCTTTGTCCTTTTAATTTATTGAATTTATCCAGATGCTATCTTAATCCATTCTTCGTTATCTTTTGCAGAAATTGAGACGTTTTATGTTGCAAATAGAAACTTGCGTTCGAACTATGGATCAACTTAATATTCCGATGAATTCGTCTAAATGTTTTTGGCAACAATGCTATCTAATATTGTTCTTGGTTTTTATCTTAATAATTATGATAGTATCGGATCATCGATGGTTAACATTGATCAAGACAAAGTACTGGATATTAATTTTTTTTTACCTCGAACGATATCCCTTTTTCACGTGGTTATTATCCGATTTTACTCTCGTGTTCTGGATCAGGTAAGTAAATCTTTTGATCTATCATAAAACAACTCAATATTTATCTAATTTAATTTATCGAAGCCCAAACTTAAAGTAGATATGTAAAGATAAAATTTAATCAATTGAATGAACTACTAAAAAACATGCTTACGACTACTATCGATTCACCGCAACATAAAAGAGTCCTTCGAATGAGGAAGAATGATTCTCCGTCATTTAATATTCATCAAAAGTATAAATTGAATGAAGACGTCATCAAAATAAAAAAAGCCAAGTAAATAAATTATAGCGAAATTTTATAACAAAACTTTTTTGATTTTCTCTATTTTTCATTTTTTATCGTAGAGAGATACATCTGGAATTAATCAAATGTGCTAGAAATACAAACGATGCGTATAATTTACATATATTAATGTCTGTACCAGCAACTTTCACTTTTATTATTTTTCTGATTTACCATGTATACTATTATTTAATGGCTAAGGAATATCGTACGCAACCCATAAAATCCTATATTTATTTATATTGGATTTCTTATTTTGGATTGAAAATTATCACAGTATGTTATATATGTGCAACAACTGTAACAGAGGTACATTAATTGAATATTCATTATTTTTTTATTTTGTTATAATTTTTTTTCATATTTCAACAAAATATCAAAGGAAATAAGTATTGATATCATGTCATATTTCTTTACATGCGGCGAACACTGGAGATATCCTTTGTGAATTGTATGAACCGTCAACCAGCAAAAAATTTCGTGCTGAGGTAATAATTGATAAAAGCAAATTTAATAGAAATTAATCTCAATTTTTTACTTCTAGATCCGTGACTTTACCTTACAACTTATTCAAAATCCATTGTCATTTTCATCATATGGCTTTTTTGATCTCGGCTATACATTGATACGTAGCGTACGTTCAAAACATAATTTTTACATAATCGATTATATTAGAGATAACTAATATTGATTATTTTTAGATGATCGGTACTGTAACGACTTATCTCATTATTCTCATTCAAGTTGGAGATCTATCATCACAAGTTTTATTTCATAATTCGACGTTATCCGTTAGTGATTTGTGAGAAATTTAATATCACTATTTTATGTGTAGGTTCATTTAGAAATATGCAAAATGTTTGAAAATTGAATCTTAATAATTTTTGCAGCATAAAATATTTATAGTAATCTGTATATGTTACTTTTTTAACACTCTATATTATACTATACAGCACACATATTGATGCTAAAAAATGTGAATACTATCATATTCTGTTATATACGATGGACGAAGCAATAAAAGTATGAATTATGTAATACAACAAGATTTTTTCATTTCTTTCCTAAAAATTTGTTGTAATTAACAAATTGTCAAAGAAAAATATTCAAAAAAGAAAAAGCAACTATATCATCGATTTTCACAAAGAAAGATTCAGACATAGACTATATCTATCCAATTGGTTAATTTCTTGTTAATCTCCATACTCTTATCTTGCATAATACAATTTTTCATAATATTTTTTGCAAGATAAATAGGACTTTGAAGTACAGATGTCATTTGAATAAATGAATAAATAATATGATTGATTATAAGATCGATTAGATAATTCTTCTAATCGAATAATAGTACGGCTAAATTGAAGTAACTTTAATAACTTTTCATCGCCTATTACAATAATCTAGTTGGAACGTAATTCTTTTTATATCTAGATAGTTTCTTTCTCAGTACTGCTATTATTATTTCTTTTTTATACTACAATTTTCATTTAATTTATATTTTGTAAAAAGAAGAATGTAATAAGAAATACAATAAAAAAAGTGTCAAACTTTCCTCAACAAGAATTTGATACTTCTCTTTTTATCCTTTCACTGTCTTACACATTGTTACGAATTATTCATAATAATGGTATATTACGAAAAAGAGCATTATCGACTCGATAAGTTTCACAGCGCCATACTCGAGCAACTAGAACGCATTATCATAATATCCTTCGAAGATATCTCATCGGTCTCCGTAGACGTCTTACAAAATAAGAGAACTAAAAAGAGACAAAAAAGATAAAGGATTAGATCTTTTCAAATTAACTTATCCAGTATGCAAAAAAATGTGATTTGATTGTTGACAAATAAAAAAGACAACGAAATAGCACTATGAAAAATTTAATCGAGAAACTTAGAAAACAAGAAAATGTTCGAGATATGTTTAGATCTGACAAAATAAAGTATGAAAGAAAGAAGAGCATCAGAGATGTTTTACGACCGATCTATATCTTAGGCATTATTTTTGGATTGCGTGTTTTCGAATTTCCTCGAAGTCATTCAAGACCAATACTTAGTTTTCTTTATTCTATGTCACTTTTCTCTCTTTATCATACCGGATGGATTTACCAAAAAGAACGCATTTATGGTACTGGGATATTTAATTTAAACAGAACTGTAACCTATATCATATCTATCACACAGCAGGTGTCGGTATTTATAATACTCATAATGGGATTATATCAGAGCAAGGTGAGTCCACAATATTTATATATAATATATCAATATTAACAGATTCCTTCTACGAAATTTATTAATATTATTCTTACATCGAACAATACACAGTCATCAAAATTATTTGTCACAAAAATAAACGAGATCGACAAAACGCTTCAAGTGCTAGGTTCATCGGCATCTTTCAACAGCATTTACAAAAAAACGATAATGAATATAATAATCACAATCTTTTATTTGTTCTTTTTATTCACGATAATTATCGTACAAATGATTTTATCAAAGAAGATGATATATGAATCGTTCATAATATATTTCTCTTTGATGATATATATATATATTTTCATGATCGAATTTATATTTATAATCGAATTCTTTACTATTATAAGGTATGTAACAATTCTAAAAATTACATACTCCATTTCTACTATAAATTGAAAATCATTAATAATCTTAGGTGCATCAAATCGGAATTTCGCCGAGTAAATGAACTTCTTAGCGACATCAATGTTTTACCGATTTCTTCTATTGCTTTGGAATTACTTGAACATAAAGAAGCTGATGGTTCCTTATCGATTGAAAGATCTCTCCCTGTAGATTCAAAAAAAATATTTATCGCTCGACCGTCATTATGTCAAACACAGTCACGATTACAAGTTGCAAGTCACAAAATAAATAGAAGCAGGAGATTGTTACGAACGATCAGGTGAGCTAAAGAAGCAAAGTATCTATTATTTGAAATTTACTTGAAAATTTTATTTTTTTAGACAAGTTCATCTAGAATTATACAAAATGTCAAAAAGTTATAGCAATATGTACGGAATACAAATATCACTAGAAATGGCAATTTCTGTATTAAATAATATATACTTATTATATAATCTTTATATAACATTCGAAAAAAAAACAGAAAATAATAATAATTTGATTTTTGATTTTATTGTATTCATATTATGTTGCTTACAATATACATTAAAGATCTTTGTAATCAATTACATCTGTGATAAAACAACGAAAGAGGTAAATAATAACGAAATGTGTAGGTATTGATTCGTTATTCTATTTTATATAAGCATTTCATGATTTTTCTAGGCAGAACGCACCAGCGAAATTATTCATACATTTTATGGACAAAATACGGATTTCGAGATAAAAAAAGAGGTTAATATTTCCATGAAATTTGTCAAAATTTATATAAATCAACATTTTTTTCTTTACAGGTAGAAATATTTTCTTTGCAAATGATGCAATGTCGTACCGCATATACCGCATTCGGTTTATATAATTTTAATTGCAAACACATTTGTTCAGTAGGTATAATTATTTATGTACAATCGAACTATAAACAATCGGAAAGATAATGACAAATACAATAATCTTTTTATTCTTCAGTGTATCGGTATCATAACAACATACATGGTTATCATGATACAAGTAAACAATTCAATAGAACAAGAATCATAGATCATTGCGATAGTCTTTCATCTAGCGAATAGTACAAATGTTAAAAGTGTTATATAAAAATTTACGAGTAAATTCTTACATGAAATAAAATGGCAAGGTAGAATAAATAGTTTTATTCGTATTCAAATGTAATATTTCGATTGTAATAACAATAAAATGTAACATCAATATAATGTTTCGCTACTAAATAAGTTTTTATTGATTTTCATTTAATAATAAAATAATGTCTATAGATATTGAATAATGCATTCTATCTAAAAGATAAGAAATATATTTAACATGATGAAAGAAGTAAGATAAGAAGGAAAGTGGTAATATTCGAAGCTAATGATGCGAACCATAATAATAAGTACTACTAAACACTCCAACATAATAAGAAAAGAAACTACCAGTAAGAGTTAATATCTCGCGAGAGCAAGTAGTCTATTGAAAATAGAAAAAAATCTTTTATTTTTCTTAAAAGTGAAAAGTAATATTTCTAATAAGAAAATTCAAAATAGTTTTAAAATGTTTCGATCGAAAGAATTGCAACGATCCGTTAGGCCATTAATTATCGCAAATTCAATTGTTTGCACCGGATTATTAGAATATTTTATTGAAAGACCAATTCGTACAATTGGTTTTGTTTATATCATTTGTTTTTTAATTTCTTACACTACACTAATTTTTGGGTTTATGAATAAAATTAATATTTTTATAGAAGTTCAAACAACAAAAATAGCAGAGATAATATCCAAATTTTATTATTTTCTTAATGCCTTTCTCTATGTCATAACAATTTTCGCTGGTTTTGCGAGAAGAAAGGTAGAATATTTACGATTAATTGAGAAATTTTTTCCTTAATTGGTTATTGTATTATTAAATGATATATTATATGTAAAAAATATTCGCGATAAATTGAATAGATTCATTTTTACAGAAGATAAAATTATTTATGGAGCAACTGATAATATGTACACGAGGATTTGATGAACTGAATATATCGACAAATTATTATTCTCTTTTTCGGTATCAGTGTATCATAGGCACAATTTTAATTTTTATTATATTAGGCATAATTATAGCCAATGTTGTTTGGCTTTCCAAGATCAACTGTGACAACGGATTGAAGTTATTGTTGCACTTCTGTGAGGATTACCCTCTCATCGTAACGATAATCAATGACTTTACTTTTGTCTTTTGGATCAGGCAAGTCAATCATTTTATCTATAACACAACGAGTCAAAATTTACTAAACAATAACACGTGGTCTCAAATAGATATATAAAGATGAAATTTGCTCAATTGAATGTTATACTCCAAAATATGTTGACGACAACTATAGATTCCCCACAACATAAGAGAATGCTTCGAATGAAGGATAACTGGGAAGATGATTCTTCGTTATCTATTATTTATTCAACGTACAAAGCCCATGAAAACCTTATGAAATTAAAGAGAGTCAAGTAAGTGAGTGATAATTAGTCCGAAACGATTTATTATTCTTTCTTGACTTTTCAATTTTTTCATTAAAGACAAATCCATTTGGAATTAATAAAATGTGCCAGAATTATAAACGAGGCTTATGAATTACAAATTTTTGTATCCATGTCTACATGCGTCATATTTATCATTGCATTGTTGCACCAAATATACTCTATCTTAATTGCAAAAGAATATGTTGTCATTTGGAGAAAAGAAATCCATATGTATTTCTATTGGATTTTTTATTATGTCTTCAAGATATTTGCTGTAAGCAATATATGCGAAACAACGACGACGGAAGTATGTTCCTTCTAATAATTCTTATTCTTTTTCCTTTTTTTAAACTATATATATATATATATATATATATGATATTTATAAAATCTTTTGGAACTTCGAGAGATGTTAATAATTGTATGTATTGATTTTTCTTCTTTTTTATATGCCATGTACACTGGAGACATTCTTTGCGAATTATATGAACCTTCGACAAGCAAGACATTTCGCGATGAAGTAAGAAACATATTTTACCAATTTTTATTATTAAAATATACATCAAATATATAAAATGTATAATTTTTATTTTCAGATTCTTAATTTCTTGTATCAACTAGTCCAAAATCATTTGACCTTCACCGTCTGTGGATTCTATGATATAGATCATACATTTTTATATAGTGTAAGTTAAAAATACATTTTTGCCTTTTTTTATTTCTTATGTTACCAAGATTTAATATCTGTGTACGTGTTTTAGGCGATCGGTTCGATTATTACCTATCTCGTTGTTTTTATTGAATTTGGAGAGATACCTAAAGTATTGTCCAACAATACGAACTATAATTCATCGTCGATGATATAACATATGAATAAAACTTTCCTCAAATCTATTTCAAACGATATCATATTTCGTTTTGTATTAGGCATTTTCATCTTTTCTGTGTCAATAAAAAAAATCGAGCAAATCGTGGCTTCGAGGAAAAAGTAAATAAAAAAAGTAATAAAGTAATGCGCCCTCAAGTATGACGCTGTGGATAATAAAGTTATTTTCTTGAAAAATATCTTAAAAATCATTCTTTCGTCGAAATGTCGATATAGCTTCAAAGCATTGATAATAATAAACTACTGTCTTAGTTGATATTAATAAAATAAATACCAAATTAACGTCATGTAAATGACTTGAGTACATCAAGGGTACATTGACATGCATTTTAATTATTCTTCATCATCTATTACAATAACCTACGTGCAACGTAATTCTTTTTATATCTAAATAGTTTCTTTCTCAGTACTGCTATTATTATTTCTTTTTTATACTAAAGCTTTTCATTTAATTTATATTATATAAAAAAAGAATGTAATAAGAAATACAATAAAAAAAAGTGTCAAACTTTCCTCAGCAAGATTATGATACTTCTCCTTTTATTCTTTCACTGTCTTACATATTATTACGAATTATTCACGATAATGATACATTACGAAAAAAAAGCGTTATCGACTCGATGAGTTTCACAGCGCCATACTCAAGCAACTAGAATGTATTATCATAATATCCTTCGAAAATATTTCATTAGTCTCCGTAGATATCTTACAAAATAAAAGAACTAAGAAGAGACAAAAAAAAAATAACGGATTAGATCTTTTTAAATTTACTTATCCACTATGCAAATAAATGTGATTTGATTGTTGATAAATAAAAAAGACTACAAAATAGTACTGTAAGAAATTTAATTAAGAGATTTAAAAAACAAGAAAATCTTTGAGGTATCTCTAAATTTGATACCTTTCTTTTGTTGAAACAATTATTTACGTACATTTAAGTTATAAGAAAAAAAAAGTGTAATGAAAAACATAATAATCTTTTTATCCTTCAATGTGTCAATATCATAATAACATGGTTATCATGATACAAGTTAGCGATTCAATAAATTAAATAAATAATTTTAATAAATTCTTATATGAAATAAATTGTGAAAAGAGAATAAATGTTTTTATTCGTAATTTATTTTAACAGCAATAAAATTAAATATGAATATAACGTTCCGCTTAATGAATACTTTCTTATTGATTTTCATTTGGTAATACAGTAATGTCTATAAATATGAATGAATATCTTTCATCGAAAAAACAAGAACGAAAAGGATATTTAACAAATTGATAGAAAAAGTTGAACGAATAAGAAAGTCGTAATTTTTGCACAAGTAAAATGTAAGTCATAATAATATTTATTATGAAAACACCTGAGTATAATAAAAACAGAACGACTGGTAAATTAAGAACTAGTATCGCTCGAAAATTCTAATATGAAGTCGTTTAAAAAATTATAAGAAAAGAAATTTAAAAATTTTTCTCATAAGTGAAAAGTGTTATATTCGATAAGAAAATTACAAAAATCTTTTAAATGTTTCGATCGAAGGAGTTTCAACGTTCCGTTATGCCATTGATTATCGTGAATTCGATCTTTTGCACCGGCTTATTAGAATACTTTGTCGATCGTACTATTCGTACGATTGGTTTTCTTTATGCCATTTGTTGTGTACTTTACTACGTTATATTACTTTTTATATTGAAGGATGTAATGAATATTTTGTTTGGTTATGAAAAGACAAAAGTGGCAGGAATATTGACAAAATTTACCTTCATTAATAACGCCTTTATGTATGTCATAGTAATTTTCACTGGTTTCTTGAAAAGGAAGGTAGAAATTTCCTTTACATTGTTATTTTATTATTAAGACTGATATATTATAAGGAACGATAATCAAATATCTCAATAAATTCATTCGTTTTTACAGCAAATAAGATCGTTTGTGCAACAATTAGAAATTTGTACACAAGGAATTGATGAAGTGACCGCATCGAAAGATTATTCTTCTCTCTTTCGATATCAGTGTATCGCTAGCGTAATATTATTTTTTGTGGCATCAGGTTTAATTGCAATCGATATTTTTTGGACTTTCAAGGTAAATTGTGACTACAGTTTGAAGATATGGTTTTATATCTATGACAATTATCCTCTCATCGTAACGATGATCGACGACTTTACTTTTGCCTTTTGGATCAGGCAAGTCAATCATTTCATCTATAACACAACGAGTCAAAATTTAGTAAACAATAATATGTTGTCTCAAATAGATATATAAAGACGAAATTTGCTCAATTGAATGGTATACTCCAAAATATGTTGACAACGACTACAGATTCCCCACAACATAAGAGAGTGCTTCGAATGAAGGATAACTGGGAAAATGATTCTTCGTTATCTACTATTTATCGAACGTACAAAGCTCATGAAAACCTTATGAAATTAAAAAAAGTCAGGTAAGTTAGTGATAATTAGCCCGAAACTACTTATTACTTTTCTTTGACTTTTCAATAATTTCCTTTTATTCTTCTCATTAAAGACAAATCCATTTGGAAATGATAAAATGTGCCAGAATTGTAAATGAAGCTTACGGTTTACTAATTCTTCTATCCATGTCTACATCGATCATATACATTATTTCATTATTATATGATTTTTACATTATCTCAATTACAACCCATTATAACCACTGGATAAATGAGTTCTTTGCACATTTCTATTGGATTTCTTTTTTCATTATGAAGATTATTACAATAAACAATATATGTGAGACCACGATAACAGAAGTATGTACTTTCTAACAATACATATTCTTTTTTCTTTTCTGTTTAACCATATATTTGATATTTACGAAATGTGCAATCTTTTGAAATATGTATAAATGGAAATAGGAATATATGTATATTGATTTTCATTATCTTTTTATATGCCTTGAAATCTGGAGATCTTCTGTATGAATTGTACGAACCTTCAATTAGCAAGAACTTTCGCGATGAAGTAAGAATCCATGAGTGGCAATTTTTAATATTGGAATATATATTAAATCTATAATTGTTTCTTCTAGATTCGTAATTTTATTTTTCAACAAGTCCAGAATGGTTTGACTTTTACCGCTTGCGGATTATTCGATTTAGGTCATACATTTATATACAGTGTAAGTTGAAAATATTATCTTTGTTTATCACTGTATTTTTTATTTTCCATTTCATAAGAATTTAATATTTCCGTACATGTTTTAGGTGATCGGTTTGATTACTACATATCTTATTATTTTTATTCAAATTGGAGGTAAACCGAAAATATGGTTCAATAATACGAACTATAATTTATCGTCGATGATATAACAAATAAATTAAAATATCCCGTTATTCGATAAATCTGTTACACGTAGTCGACATTACCTTAAACAATATGATATTTACACAGCACCTGTTTCCCTTGTCTATATCAATAGAAGAAAAAATAAATAATAAAGTAGAAAGCAGGAAAAATTAATATCTGCTTATTGAATAATTTTTAATTAATTTCTACGTGGTATAGTGATAATATCTATGTAATAATAATATCTGAATTTCATCAAACGATTACACAAAGAAAAAAAGCAATTTGCACCTCTCCGAACGCAAACGTAGGTTAAAATAATATCCAATAAGAACGCTATAAAATATACAAGCAATGAGTTATGAGCAGTCGTAGTGTGACGTCAGAACTTCACAAAGAATGTTTTCCATTCGTTCCTTTCCTACGTGCTGTGAATATCAAGTTCTTCGATCAGTGTGTTTAAACTGATTAGTGCCTGTGAAAAAAAAAATAAATAAATAAAGCTGTTTTCTTCTTGTAATGTCTTGGAAATATCTTTTGTATATTAAAACTTTTCATTTAATTTATATTTTATAAAAACAAAGTAATATAATAAGAAATATAATATAAAAAAATATCAAATTTTCCTCAGCAATATTATAATGCTTTTATTCAAATCGTTATACTGTCTTAGACATTATTACAAATTATTCAAGATAATAATACGAAATAAAAAGAGTTATCGTTATTGATTAGTTCTACAGCGGCATACTTGAGGGATTCAGACACATTATCTTAATATCCTTTGAAGAGATCTCATTGAACTTCGTTCTTGTTTTATAAAATAAGAGAAAAATACATATATAAGGAATAAAGCTTTTCAAATTGATTTATCTACTATACAAATAAACGTGATTTAATTTTCGACGATCAAGAAAGACGAGAAAATAGCCATGAGAAATTTAATCCAAAGATTTAGAAAAAAAAAGAAAGATCGAAGTATCCTTAAAATTAACATAACGAAGTATGAGGGATCAAAAAATATAAATGATATCTTACGGCCGATCTATATTCTAAGCATCATCTTTGGATTACGTGTTTTTGGATACCCTCGAAGCCATTCAAGAACAACACTTAGTTTTCTTTATTCGATTTTACTTTACTGTATATATAACATTTCATGGTATTATACTGACAGACAACTTTATAACACAAAAGTGTTTGATTTAAACGGATTTATAACTCATTTTACATATATCATTAATCTTATAGTGATATTTATTATACCTACACTAGGATTATATCACAGTCAGGTTAGTCCAAGAAATATGTATGATATATTAATATTAACGATTTTTCAATGAAATTTTGATCAATGTTTTCGTAAATGAACAATTCACAGACGAAGAAATTATATGCAAAAAGGATAAATGAGATCGACAAAACGCTTCAAACGTTAGGTTCATCGGCATCTTTCAACAGTATTTATAAAAGAACGATAATGGAAATAATGATCGCAATCCTTTATTTGTTCCTTTTCTGTACGGTAATAATTATAGATTGGATTTTAAAAGATCAAGAGATTTATAAATCGACCGTAATGTATTACGCAATATTTCTACATATATACAGTTTCATGGTCAAATTTATATCGGCCTTTGAATTCGTTACCATTATAAGGTAAGTAATCATATTGAACTGCATTTTTATTGTAAATTAGAAATTTTGAAAAATCGTAGGTGCCTCAAATCGGAATTTCAACGAGCAAACGAACTCCTTAGTGACATTAACATTCTACCGATTTCTTCTATTGCTTCTGAATTAATTGAACATAAACAAGCTGATGGTTCCTTATTAATTGAAAGATCTCTTCCTGTTGATTCCAAGAAATTATTTACTGCTCTACCGTCATTACGTCAAGCACATTCACAAATGCAAGTTGGAAGTCTCAGAATAAATAGAAGCAGAATGTTGTTACGTACAATTAGGTGAGCCAAACGAACAAAGTAAAATTTCATTTAGAATTTCCATGAAAATTTGATTTTTTTAGACAAGTTCACCTGGAATTATACAAAATATCGAAAAGTTTTAGTAATATATACGGCATACAGGTATCCCTAGAAATGGCAATATGTATTTTGCTGAACACACGTTTGTTATATTATTTGTATGGAAAGTACCAGGAAAAAATAATGGATATAACCAAATTAATTTTTCAAACTATTATAACGTTGTTGTTGTTTTTACAATATTCAATAAAGATTTTCGTCATTAATTACATCTGTGATAAAACAACGAAAGAGGTATAACAGAGAGCATTGATTTGTCGTTCTATTTTATATTACGATTTATATGCTGATTTTTCTAGGCTGAACACACCAATGAAATAATTCACACGTTTTATGGACAAACTACGGACTACGAGATACAAAAAGAGGTTAATATTTTGAAGAAATATTTCAGGATATAAATAAATTAACGTTCATTTCTTTACAGGTAGAAATATTTTCTTTGCAAATGATGCAACGTCCTATCGCATATTCTGCATTTGGTTTATACAATTTTAATTGCAAATACATTTGTTCGGTTGGTACTATCATTTACTTCTCAATTATGTTACAAAAAGGATTTTCAGGATTGACGTAATTAACTATATTGTTCTTTAGTGTATAGGTATCATAACAACATATATCGTTATCATGATCCAAGTAAACGATTCAAAAAGAGAATCATAAATTACTCTGATAGTTCTTCATTCTGTTCATTATACAAACGATAAAAATGTTACTATAAAAATGTACGAATAATTTCTTATATGAAATAAAATGGCAGAAGAGAACAATTATTTTTACTTGTTTATTTTAATAACGATAATAATTAACGTCATTATAGGAGAAGATAAGATATAATTTCTTATTGATTTCGATTTGATAATGAGGTAATGTATATGAATATATATGAATAAATATCTTTCATCGAAAAAACAAGGATGAAGAAGATAATTAATATGATTAAAGAGGTAAAGTAGTAGAAAAATGGTAGTTTTTATTGTAAGTTAAAATGTTTAATACAATTTAAAATGTTCCTTTATTCGATAATTTTATCGCACATTATTGAAAAGTAGAAGAAAATAAAGTAATCGATATTACTTTAAACACTATCATATTTTGTTTTACATCATTTCACCTTTTTTGTATCAATAAAAAGGTATATGAAAAAAGAAAAAATAAAGAGATAGGATAACATCTATCCAATTAATAATTTCTTATTAATTTCTACGTGATAATACCTGTTTCATCGAGCGAACGCGCGAAAGAGAAGGGTAGTTTCCACCCTATTGAACGTGAACGTACGTTAGAATAACATCCAATAGTCGTCATAAGATATAATGCAAGTAATGGATTATGAGTGGCGTAGTGTCACATCGAAACTCAACAAAGAATGTTCTCTATTCATTTCTGTTCCACGAACTTGAAATAATAGGTTTCTCAATTAGTGTGTTCGAAATAATTATTGCGTTCGAGGAAAGTGGTGGAGGTGAAAATATGTAATATGTCATATAAAAATATGTAAAACTCTTTTCTTTACAAATATCTTTAAAATGTCTCTATCAGCAGAATTTCGACATAGTATCAAACCGTTGATAATTATGAATTCGATTTTTACCACTGGTCTGGTCGAATATTTTGTTGATAATAAGATTAACGGAATCGGTATTGTTCATGCTTGTTTTTCAATCATTTTCTACATTTCGATGACCAATGTTCTTTCATTTTCCTCGGTAACGTTTCAAGATGGAAGACCGTTTCTTATAAGATTAACATATCAGTTATACATTTATAACGATTACACATTTTACGTTGTCACTATTATCGCTGGGATTCTCAGAAGAAAGGTAAAAAGTTCTTCGTTCTTTTAATTTATTCAATTCACCTTCATTTCTATTTTACGACATCTGATGTTATCTTTTACAGAAGATAAGACACCTCACGTTACAAATAGAAACTTGTATTCGAACTATGGATCAATTGAATATACCTATGAATTTGTCTAAATGTTTATGGCAACAATATTATATGATATTAATTTTTATTTTCATCTTAATAAGTATGATAACAATTGATTATAAATGGCTATATCCTTCCGAGACTCACATCTGGTCAATTTTTATGACATATTACATCGAACGTTATCCATTTATCATATTATTAGTGACTGATGTTACTTTTGTATTCTGGATGAGGCAAGTAAATCTTTTGCGATATACCGTAAAATAAATAATACCGTTAAATATTTATATCAAATTTTATCAAACCATAAACTTATAATAGATATATACAGATAAAATTTAGTCAATTGAATGAACTACTAAAAAGCATGCTAACGACTAATATCGATTCGCCGCAACATAAAAGAATCCTTCAAATAAAGATTAGTAAGAAGGATGATTCTCTGTCATCTAGTATTTATCGAACGTATAAATCGAATGAAAACGTTATCAAGATTAAAAAAGCCAAGTAATTATTATATAATACAATTTTATAAAATTTTTATTTTTAATTTTTTATATTTTACATTTTTTATCGAAGGAAGATACATCTGGAACTAATCAAGTGTGCTAAGAATGTAAACGATGCATATGGTCTACATATTTTAATGTCTATATCAACAGCTTTCATTTTAATCACTGTTATATCTTACAATCTATATTATCATATAACTACCGGAGTCTACCGTACGCAAATTTATCAATTTTTTCATTTCTTATATTGGATTTCTTATTTTGCGTTCAAGATAATCATAGTAAGTCATGTGTGTGAAAGAACTATATTAGAGGTATGTTTTTTAAATATTCATTATATTTTTCGCAAATTTCAATGGAATATTGAACGAAATAAGTATTGATGTTATATTATTCTTCTTTACATGCGATGAAAACCGGAGATATCGTCTGTGAATTGTACGAACCGTCAACCAGCAAAGAATTTCGTGCTGAGGTAATAATCGACAAATGGAAATGTGAGGGATATTATTTATATTTTATGATCCTTTTAGATACGTGACTTCACTCTACAACTTATTCAAAACCCACTGACGTTTACAATTTGCGGTTTTTTTTATCTCGACCATACATTGATACGTAATGTACGTTTACAGTATAATTTTTACTATTGATTTGTAGATTTTTACTAAAATTATAGACAGCTAATATGTATTATTTTTAGGTGATCGGTTCCGTCACAACTTATCTCGTTATTCTCATTCAAGTTGGAAATGTACCAATACAAGTTTTCATTGAAGATTTGAATTCATCGTCTACATAAGAGATTTGAAATCATTGTTACGCATTCTAAACTATCTACGAAATACGTTCCGTTTTATTATTTTGTATTATTAAAAAAAAAGGAAATGTAAATTTTCATTCATTGACAATAATTCTAGATACATTATATATTATATTAACACGGTATAAAAAATTAATCAATATCTAAAATGGTTAAGCGCTTGTTTATGATGAAAATTATAATAAAAATGTACAGATTCTAAGATATAATAAAATTGAATATAACTATACTACCGTTTATTATCTAATCTCCTGATCGGTTAACAAGGAACGATCGATTCTCACGTACTCATCCCTAACAATTTTCCACCAATTAAGAGGAAGATAGGGGAATACAGGCTCATCTCAATTACAGTTCCCTGCTCGTATAGGGTGGGATAAGTACAGACAGAGGCGTTAGTCCGTAAAATTCAACTAGGTACCTATACAACTCGATAGACAGTAATACAGTAATTATACAATTCTTAAAGCAGAACCCTTTAAGAAATAAATGAAGCAAAATATTATTGTTATCACCATTAAAATCAAATTGTAAAAAACATGTCACTGAATACAAATTTATTTGAAAAATGCATATTACGTTAAATGTAATTGTCATAGATTCTCGTTATAGAGGTGTCATGTAATATTGAATTATAGTGTATGTAATCGATATGATAACATCAGGATAATAATTTCTTATCTTAAATTTTTCATCGATAGAAAATGTCTATATGCGAATAATAAATAGAACATTTTCGCGGTAAGTTACCCCGTATTGGTGACGATGTAGTACAAAGAGGAATTGTTCGAACACACGTTTTTGAAGAGGGGATAGCATTAATTGGGAATTAAGGGCGCGAACGTCGGTGACTGTCCGAGGCCACCTGCTACTATAGAAGTATCGTTGAGCCAAAGGGATTGATTTATCGCACCCATGGGTATACTGGAGAATAGAATGTAGAGGGGTGTATCGAGCCTTTCTTATCTGACCCTTTATGGAGAATTATTTAATCGAAGCTCTCATATTGTCGGTTAAACTGATACTAAATCATCTAGTTTCTTTAAAAATAAATAAATAAATATAGAAATTTATGTAATAATTGAATATATGTAATAATAATAATTGAAAAATATGATAAATTATAATAAAAATATAAAGAAACCTTATTTTCTTACATTTAATATTTATGTTAGATGGAAATGTTTGTGCTAAAGGAATATAAAAAAGAAATAATTTTCGATTTATCGCAGTTTCCTTTTACCAACTAAAAATGCACCCTCCATTTATTTGACGATAGAAATAGAAGCCTATGTACAGAGATTATGTAGAAGCCTACATACTTAGGATACGTAGGGGTTTCCTCGTGTAAACCATATGGGATGGATTAGAAACAGTAGCCCTCGAAAAGGAAACGTAAACAAGAGTTGTAATCCTAATAATCCGCAAATATCATTTATCATTCTGAAGCAGATTCACTGTAATGCGAAAGACTACCCTTAAAAAATATCGAAGTCATATTTTCTCTTATAAAACTTTAGGGTTGCCTATACTAGAGGTTCCTACATCGCAGTTATCATTTTATATAGTATTCTACATTACCGACAAGACAATAAAGAAAGATCGAAATACCAATAACGTCGGTAAAAATAATCGCAAGATAAAGAAGGTTGTTACAAAAGTAAATTGTGTATATATAACACAGTTTTAAAATTTTATTTACAAATTTATAAGTCTATAATCATAAGAATTATAATTTTTGCTTTCCATATTTTAATTTGTTTTTTAATTTTTTTGCATTTATGCCATACATTTTCAATCTAGATGCATCTAATGCAGCTATTTGATTATCTGGCTCATCCTTTTTATTCCTTTTAAATTTCTTTTTATCTATTTTGGATTTCTTTGTTTTCTGAATGCTATGTTTTTTATTCGAATTAAATCTATTAGAAACTGTCTTTACATTTGGTACCGTTTTCTCCACGTATTTTTTATCAATCTTCGAATTTATTTCTGCTTTTTCGACACTATTCTGTTGAACATTTTTAATATTTTTTATTATCTTATTGTTAATGATATCATTTGTTTTTACTTTCTTGGATTCAGTTTCACTGGAATGTTCCTTTTCCTTTCGCTTTCGCTTTTTATTGCTTTTCAATTCCGTAGTATTGATAAGTGTCGTATTTTCATCATTATGGAATGCCTCTGTAATTTCTTTCGTTTCCACATTTTCGCTAACTACTATTTGAACAGAATCATCATTACTATTTTTCACATCTTGCGAAAGAATATTATTAGCCGTAACATTATTAGATATAATGGGATTTTTCTTTTTACGTCGACGTTTCTTTTTTGTTTCATTTGTTGTTATTTCACTCTCATTAAGTACTTCGGGCTCTTCAGGACTATCAAAATTATAAAATAATTATATATAAAAACGAAATAATATTATTTCATAATATAAATATATTATGTATTAAAAAAACTTACGCATATAAACTTTTAAGTATTTTCCGTTTCAGTGTTTCATTCTGAGCCTTTCGTTGATATTCCTTGACATGTGTTTGTTCTACGTGTTCAGGCTTATATTGTAAAGCTTTTTTCAATGAACACCACTTGTTTAATTCTTTATCATCAGCCGTTAATATCTTATTAAAAAATAAAATATTTTCATTAAATATTTAAAGCAACATTATTTGTCCATATTTATAAATTTATACATATGATTCTTACTTCTTCAACTGTTAAACCATAATCATTTGGAACGACTTTCCTATATTTAAATCTACATGGTAGATCACCAATCACATCTTCATAATCTAACCCATAATACTGATCAAAGTATTCCTCATAGGATGGATGTTTTATTGGATCAAATTTTGGTTTTTCTTTTGCTATAATTTCAGCGAATCTAGTACGTCTTCTTCGTTTCTTCTTTTTTGTTCCCTCCACTAATTCTGATTGCAAATTCTGTGTCTCATCATAATCTGCATCCATCTAGTATCAAAATATGAAAATTAACACTATAATATATCATGAATTAATAATTCAGAATATAAAATTGTTACATTGAAGTCTGGATCTTCACAATGTGGTGCATCATATTCATTATCAACAATTTCATCAACATAGGGATCAAAATCGTCCCAGTTTTTATCAACCCCTAATTCTTCATCAATATCAGGAAATTCAGGTTTTATATCATCCTCTGGTGCAGCATAGTATTCTTCATCAAAAATTTCTGTCATCTTTCGATCATGTTCTGCTGGATCAAAATCTCCATCCAAATCGATATCATTAAAATGTATATCATCATTTCCTATAAATAAAACAATAAACTATTCATCTAATAATTTTTTTTTACAATAACTATCACTTAAATACTTTCACTTATAATTTATACCTGTTATTTCTTTAAGTTTTTCTATTTTCTCCTCTATTTCTTTCCTTTTTAAGGCCTTTAATTGTTTTAACTCCTCCTTCTTACGTGTTTTTTCTTCTTGCTTTCTCTTTTTTAATTCTATTCTCTTTTGTGCTCTACGAGTATCCTTTTTTCTAAGTGAGCTCTCCATTGTACGTGGATATCTATAAAAATAAATTATATATAAAGAAATAAATAATTAAAATTAAATATACATACCTTTTAATAAATTCCTGATCAGGTTCTTCAAACCTGAAATTATATTTATGTTCAAATTCTTCTTGCTTATTTATTTGGTTTTCATCTTCTGACAAATTTTCATCACTATCATGAACCATTTCATTATAATTTAAATCTTCAATAGAAGATTGTGTATTTAAAAATTTATGATTAAGCACATAATCTCGTAAAAACTTTTCATTTGGATCTAATTTAGGATCATTCCAAAAGTCACGCAATGGTTTTAATTCTTCTTGCTCTTTAGGATCGATATCCTTCTGTTGTCCTTTTAACCATTCTTTATAAGCTTCTTCTTCCTGTATAATCATAAAACATTAAACATATAAGGTAACTATCATAATTTCTATTTCAGAATAAATATAATAATTAATTTACCAGCTGTTTCTCTGTTTCACTTTTTTCCTTTGGCTTTAAAAGTTCAATATCTTCATCTTCATCATTAAGTGCTTTCTTAAAACTTTCTTTAAGTAAACGTTGCTCCTCTATATATGTCTGATCTTTCTTCTGTTCTATTTCAATTTCATCTTCAGTGTCACTATATTTTCCTTCTCTTTCAGTTATAATTCTACGTTCATAGTCTCTTAGAAACATAGCTTTTTCTTTTTTCTTCTTTTTCTGTTCATCATTTTTTTCAGCTTCATTTGCTTGATCTTCTATGTTATTAAAAAATGTTGTCTTTTTATCATAAATAAGAGGATCTTTTTTCTTTAAACTAGCTAATGTTCTATAAAATTCTTTATCAAATTGTTCATTTAATTGCTAGAATTAATTGATATCAAATTAATAAAAGATAAAAATTATTATTCAATAAATACTGAAATTTTATCACATACATCTCCTTCGCTATCCTCTTCGGAAGAACTGGAACTAGAATCGGATTCAACTTCTTTATCTAAACTTACAGCAGTATTCAAATCTACACCATACTTTGTTTTCACTACATTAGCAACACAAATAAAATATTTAATAAGAATTATTACAAATTATATAGATAATAATATACCGAGTTATAAATGCTTACACTTATTAAGTTCTTCCTTTTTACGAAAATTATCATAATTCTGAGCATAATCCGTATTTACTTTTAACTCTCCATCAGAGTCGGAATTATCACCAATAAACAATGTTGGCATTGTCACTTAAATATATAAAATAACTTTTACAAAATTAAAAAGCAAATATATTTCCATATATTACTCTAACCTGCCATTTAGGTTAGATCAGATTCAATCCGCCATGTGTCTGTATAATGTAGCACAGTGCATCGACCGCAGCGACATCATTAAATAACACTAAAAGTATCAATACCTAATAAAAACTATACACATACATATATATAATAAAAATATTTTATAAATAATTCAGTATTAATATTGTATAAGTTCTAATTCGCGCAATTTCAGGTTTTGCTAAGTTTTCAATAATTTAAATAATCTTTAATATACGAGGAATACAAAAAAACTAATATTTAAACAATAATATATTCGTTTAACAATACAAAGAACGTAACGCGAGAAAAAGTCCAAATAATTTTAATTTAAAATGAGTACTTTGAAATTTTCGTCTCGCGATCATTGGCCTTGTACAATATAAACA